>NC_030435.2:18110226-18165226 GCF_001660625.3 Ictalurus punctatus
TCCTAATGAAGCTGGGTGAGAAGATCCCGAGAGTGTGCAAAAGCTTCATCAGAAATACTGGTACGAATTTAAAGATCTAAAACACTTTTTTTTTTATGGTCACTGCATAATCCCATGTGTTACTCCATAGTGTTTTAATTGCTTTATTATTACTCCAAAATAGTAGTTTAAAAAAAATGGAGAAATTCCCATGCGGGTATGTCCAAACTTTTGATGAGTAGTGTATATTGCGCTACTTCACTGTACTTATTGTTGTCGCATGACAGTGTTTATCATTTGTCATCTTCTTTTTTTTTAATCTTCTTTGCAATTAAACATGTTAAACGAATGCATCTTATATCTTACATTCCATTCATTTTATTCATTTTCTCAAAACATAGCCAGGATGACGAGGTTTTTAGGGGTTTTTTTTAATTATTTTTTTTTTATTCCAGGAACTGAGCAAATTACAATTAAAACATAACAAATTGAACTGAGTCCAACATTAAGTGCAGCCTAAACGTATAAAATATCTCTCTCTCTGTCTCTCTCTCTGTGAGAGATGGCGTGATTCTCGAGAGCAGATGGCTGGCTAATGTGAGTCAGAGAGTAATTACTGGCAATCTTGGGGCTCTGCTCCCCTCCACAGACATCCCACCGAGCGACAACTCTATCCGATCTCGCAAAACAAAGCACTCGGGTCTAACTTTAACCATCCACTCAGTCTACAGGGAAATACTGGCCTATCATCTCTTTGCACTTAAAAGCATCAGTCTGGTGCTGATATGCTTCGTCACGGTGTTAATTCATTGTATAGTATTGAACCAAATGCCCTCATGGGGCTGTAATGTGTTGATTTGAGGTCAAACATCATTTCATGTTTAACTGTATATTATAACCCTTTTGTTGGTGTTTCATTATATAGGACGTGTCCCCGGCCCGAATTGTGTAGCATGGTGCTGGGATGGAGATTTGAATGAATGTGTGTTTGCACACAGGCTGGAAGGATCAGCAGATGTTTCAGGTCTTTTGTCTCCATTAGATTGCCATGACGCCCAGATGCTGAAAATAACAAGGCCCCCAGACAGCCAGGTCAAAGGCTCTCAGAGTGTAAAGAACGCGAATATTGAATTGTTTTTCATCTTTAGGAAAGTAAATCTTTAGTAAGACAGTGGCATGGGACGGCCATTTCTACACCTTTGCCCTCGTTAACAAATGGATATGCACTATTTACAGTATATAATTTAAAAACATCCCCACGTCCTGCTCGGCCAGCTCAGCTATTGAACTACCTCCCATTTGTCACGGGGTTTCAATTTGTATTGTAACATTCTGAGCGTTATTTAGCCAAAACTGTCAAAATATACTGTAACAATCAAGAGTGACTAGAATGAGTTAAGTTAGCGAGCCTGCTTGTAAACTAGCTTGCATATACCATGTACCCTGAGGTTGAAGTGGAATTTTGGTAGTTACATTTTGATCTCACACCAAATAGAGAAGAATTTTTTTTTTTAACAGAATTGTTTCACAGGTAGACACGGAAACAATCGCAGATTTTCAGTATAATAAACGAACAAACAACAAAAAAATTATAATAAGACAACTTATAATACTGAGACGAAAACTAAACATGGAAGCATAGAAGACAATTACGTGAGACAAGGAATCAGTACAAACAGTGGCTATATATAGGAGTGCTCGTTAACAGAAACGTGATTCAGGTGCAGGTGGTCATGTGACATATTGTAGTACAGTGCAGTGGCTACTGGGAACTGAAGTCCAGAGTTACCTCCTTGATATATGACACATGCCAGCGCTTACCTTTCTAGTTTGTGATTTTGGGCTGTTTAATCAAAACATAAACATGTTTATATGTATTTACAACATTTTTATACGTGCATATTTGCGCAAACAAATGACTTGGGACATAAAGATTCAGATAACCTAGAAGACGAACTGAACGTTGCATAAATAAAACTGTTTGTGTTCGTTTGGCGGTTACTTTAATTACGTTGCTAGGATTGTTCACGCATTTTTTGAGCGCGATGAGGACTTAAAGGTAAGATTAGCGCATCTATGTATATATATATACATATATAGTACGATTATTGATAGCTACACTTACACATAAATTTGCATGTGACGAAGACTTAATTAATGGTAAGCGCACCAAACCAACAAGCTAGCTACAGGTACATTTAGCTACAAACCTAAGTACCAAATCAACAAGCTAACTTTATTTACACATAATCAGATAAACAAAATTAGACCTGATAAGAACTGAATTTAAGGTAAGATTATCGCTAGCTACATGCAATGAGGACTTCCTTAAAAGGTAAGATTCTTGCATATATAAGATAAGATCATCACTAGCTACATTTACGCATTTAATTGGATATGATGAGGACTTAATTAATAGTAAGATCACCAAATCAACAAGCTAGCTACATTTATATGTACATTTAGACAAACCTAATAACCAAACCAACAAGATAGCTACAATTATATGGAAAAACAAAACTGGACTAGATAAGAACGTCCAGTAAGATCATCGCATATATACAGTAAGGTAAGATTATCACTAGCTACATGATGGATCTTAAACGGAGTGACATCTGTTAAAGAAAAAAACATGCGTGGATCTTACTTTTGTTTTCTTTCAAAACAAAATTGGGTCGTATTGCTTCTATGGTGCAGTCACCGCGAGTTCCTGCTGTCCATCACGCCACGGGTACAAGTAGAAAACTTGGATTTTCACTAAGGGCTGACGTTCCGGATCATTCTGTCTCACTTTAACTCATGCATATACCATAAAAACCAAGATTTTGCACACCACTAGCATCAGCCAAGCGTAATGACCGAGCGCCTATAAGTATGTACTTTGCTTACTAGACTATCTAGTGTGATGCAATCCAGTAGCATGTAATGAAACTAGGACACATTAGAAATGCCTAAAAATGAATAGTATGGAGAACAGAATGAGCAAACAGATGTGAGCATACACGCGCACATGCACACACACACACACACACACACACACACACCACCACCATCTGTAATCTGATGAACTGAGCAACGTTGGCATCACGGCCCATAATGATTTTCCTCAACTCTGTCCTTGTACAAATCAATACAGTTAGGGAGAAACAGGCATCGAATATGCACAGAGCACAGCACATGCACACACATACACACACATACACACTGTGACCAGAGAGACTGAAAAAGAGAAGGAAAAAAAAAGAGAGAGAGATTCGTGAGCGCAGCTCCATGCACAAAGTCACATCGTGCCCAAAATATGACTCAGAAAATGTCATGCTGCATTACTGTAACTTATGAATATATATGAATATGACTCGGAGATATTTTTGTTTTGACTTCATTCTCTTTCTCTTACGCGCGCACAAACATGGACACAATGCACGTCCGGGCTGTTCGAAAGGATTTCGAATCCTATCTGAATTTTTCGATGATACTGTTCCACTTTCAGTCATGTAGCACGAGTCTAATGAAATTTGAGTCTAACAAAGCATTTCATAAACCTTTTGTCCACATGTCTCGTCGAAATTCGTGACATATTTTGTTTCAGGTATATATTTTTTTCAATTGAAATGCACAATATGTGGCGTAAGATTCCTATTAGATGAAAGTTCTTCGATCATGTTAATATCCCATGTAGTGAGCACATGTAGTGAACAGGATGCCGTTTGGGATTCGGGATAATAATGTAGGGTGGGTATGTAAAATCTAGCCAAATATATTGATATTGTATTTTCGCAATTTTTTACTGCTTGAGAAAGCAACCGTTTTGCTTTATGTGGTGCATATTGTAGTGCTTCTGCTAATGTTCAGGCTTCAGGCTTGGTAATATTTAAGCGTACCAAAATACAAAAGTTTTTAGATAATAAAAATATGAATGCAATTTTAAAAGGAATTTGTCAGCCCTGGTAAACTGTCAGCCTATTAGCTATCTTTTACTTCTCCTTCTCCCATCCCTCTTGCATAATCCTCTTCCTCTCTCTTCTCCTAAATTGACTTTTTCTCTTCCTCTACACTTTTCCTCTTCTCACTTCTTTCATCTTCACTTCGTCTCTCTCACAGGCATTACTTTCTCTCTCTCTCTCTCTCTCTCTCTCTCTCTCTCTCTCTCTCTCTCTCTCTCTCTCTCTACTCATCCGTTCCTCAGGCTAAATTCCACCTCATCTCTCCTTCTTTTCCTTGCTTTCTGCACTCCAAATGTTTCTCCCACGCAGGATTACCAAGCTCCTTAACACACACACACACACACACACACACATACACACACACACGCTCATGGATGCACACATAAATACACATACACACACATTTTGGAAGAAGCATGTGCTTATGTAAACGAGTTAGCTACTATCTGCCTTCAGCCTCATCAGAGCAGTTGTGGTGGAATGGGGGAAGGGCGAGAGAGAGAGAAAGAGAGAGAGAGAGAGACAGATAGATAGATAGATAGATAGATAGATAGATAGATAGATAGATAGAAATGGGGGAGAGTGTGGCAGCATGGGAAGGAAAACAGCGAGTGGTGTGAAAGATTCAGCATCATCCAGGCTGAGAGTTGTTGTGTCCTCTCTCTCTCTCTCTCTCTCTCTCTCTCTCTCTCTCTCTCTCTTTCTCTCTCATCCATCTCTCATACATATAAACACACACACACACACACACACACACACACACACCTCTATCCACACACCTCAGCTGATGTCTCAAAAATAAGCGAGAAATGAATATTTATGTAAGCATACTGAATGAACTGAGCATTACTCATCTACAGGTTGACTCACAAAAAAAAAAACAAAAAAAACTTTAGATTGTAGATTTGGTCAGGTGAGCTGATACACACACACATACACACACACACACACACACACACACACACACACACACACACACACACACACACACACACATCTCCTTTCTCTGAGTGAGTTTCTTTACTTATAACCATGACACAATTTTCACCTTTTGTGCTTTTTGTGATACATCGTATAGCGCTACGGCTAATGTTCCCTCTGTGGTAACATGTTTACTCGATGATAGCTGGAGGTGTGGGAGGGGAGGGGAGAGGGGGGGTGAAACCTGACATCATTGGTTAATGCTGCCCCCCCCCCCCCCCCCCCCCCCCCCCCCACTGTGTATGAACAGTCGAGTCAAGAATCTAGGATGTTATGCTAAGTAGTTAAAGCATTAAAGCTGAATAAATAAAACATTTCTGAATAAATGAAAGGCCAGTCATGATGGAGCTTTACTCTTTTTGTTGTTTGTAAAAATCCATATATATGTATGTATATATATATATATATATATATATATGGAAAATGGAAAATATTGTATATAACCAAATGGAAACTATGGTATATAACCTGTAATTTTCGTGATAAAAATGAAGACATTCGGATAAAATTAAATTGAAATCGAAGAATACAGCCCAAACTTGTGTCCCAAATGACGTACTATACACTTACATCATGCACAATGTACCCTACCGTCTAGTGTATGAATTTTAGAAGGGTAGCATTGTCTCAAATGGAACACGAGCGGGGGTTTTTTACTAACCGGGAGTATAAGCCGCTTTCTAGTCGATGGCACATGACCTCAAACGCACGTAATGCCACGCCGCTAACTTTAGCAGGATACCCAGAATCGACGACTTTCTTCAGTTCACACACAACAGTGATGCACGAGCACAAACTTATGTTTATATCCAAAATGCTCCACTGTGTGAAAAGGCTTAGGAAAAGTGGTGCGAGTTGCTTAAGAGCTTTAGTTTAATTCAAGCTTATTACTTGCTGTATTTGCACACTTGCAGTGTCAATTCCGTCGTTTATTATAACGGACGTGATCTATTAGTAACCAGGCTGCGTTTCTCCTAACGCGCAGTGTAGACGCTGTGATAAACAGTGTAGTGCAAGTAAGATCTGTAATGTCTAATTAAAACGGTACGATTAAAATAAACATAAGTAAAACAATATGTCTAAAGGCAGTGAGGAACAGAAACCATGAGGTGCAGTGAAAGTGAGATTTTATCATTAATTTAGGACTGGAGATTAATTATCAGTGCTTTTTTGTGCATCCATAAAAATAATGCATAAATACTTATATATAATATAAATAAACACACAAATAAAAAATAAAAAACTGTTGAAAAAAACCCCAATATAAACCCTCATAAATTTGTAATGGTGTTAAGGTTATAATGGGAATTGTATTAATTTTAAGAAAAACATTAATGGCCCCTGTGGGTCACTACTGGTAATTTGTTGACTTCTATTGGTGGCATGTTATGTGTAGTGGAAACCATTAAGGACCAATAATGGTAATGGTTTTAATGGTTAGCTGATGGTATTTGTAGTGGAAACCATTCGAATGTCTGTGATGGTTTCTGTTGTGTTTTTCAGCAGGGATGGTATATTAACATAGTGAGAGTAAACAAGAACTATGAGAATTTGACCAATACGATCATCATGCATTTCATAGACAAAAAACAGCCTCTTCAATTTCATACTGTTAATCTTCAGTCGATATGACCCGAACGTACTGCAGTAAAAACGCCCGTAAAAAGGCCCCCTGTGGGTCTGACGGTAGTTCCGCCTGCAAGACAAATCACAGCCCATCACATTTTAATGCACGCTTTCTAATACGTTATTGTTCCTATAGTGACAACAGACACCGGGACACTCCATACAACATAAAACTGGTGATACGGTGAAGTTTTCTGTGATAGGTTTATTTCGTTTACTTTTAAGGAGTCTCCAGTGTCAGAGGTAAAGCTGTTCCTTTACGTTTTGTCTATGTGTTTTCTTAGCAGCCTAACAAGTTTTTTTCATACTCCCTGTCACCTGTCAATCACAGTGACGCTGGCAAATCGTGGATGTTTGTGAGCTCATGTATGTGGAAGAGGGCAGATAGCACTTTCCAGACTGTTTCTATCGATCTAAATGGTAAATGGTCAGCACTTATATAGCGCTTTTTTAACCTTAGCGGTTCTACAAAGCGCTTTACGCTGGTTCTCATTCACCCATTCACACACACTCACCAATGGTAGCAGAGCTGCCATGCAAGGTGCTAACTTGCCATCGGGAGCAACTTGGCGTTCAGTGTCTCGCCCAAGGACACTTCGACATGTGGAGTCACGTGGGCCGGGAATCAAACCGCCAACCCTACCACCTGAGCCACAGTTGCCCAAATATATCCATCTGTCTGTCTGCTTGTCTGTCCACTGAATGTGTCGTGCTACCCTTGTGGAGCAGCGTGAGCAGCAGTCCGAAAAGACGCGAGAGAGTCTGGTGAGGGAATGACGTTTATAGTGGCTGTAATGTAAGCGATAACAGGTTTTGCGAATGCTTTAGATGGAACTATGAACGGATCAAATGTTCGACACATCATCGTGCAAATAAAAAAGCTGTTAGCACTGCCAAACTGCTGTGCTTTAACCATGCTGTGATTGGAGAATCGTCCATTTCGGGGTGGTAACAGTATCTCCGCTTCACGTCAGGACGCATCGCACCAACCCATTGTGCACATTCTGAAGCGCTGTTTCCTTTTTCTGGTACGCCGCTGAAGGTATATGAATCAGTGGACGTGTGGTTTTAACATGTTTTAATGCACAGAATTTGTATTGGTTTTTTATTATTTATTTATTTATTTATTTATTTATTTATTTATTTTTGGAATCCATTAACAGTCATCGATTGCAGTGTTAGTATATAGTAAAGGAAGAAGGATTGAAAAGTCAAATGTCCAAAATGTTGCTCGTATTGAAATGGTTGAATTTAGAACCCACGATTTTTGGCGCCAGGCTTTAAAGGTATAATGTGGTTGGTTTCCTATAAAACAAACCTTTTCAGGGACTCTCATGACTGCCAGTGAGAAAATGTTATAAATGATTGCTGCTATAATAAGCGTTTTTTCTTTTTAAATATAAAGAGAGAAAGCTCTAACTAACAGCATGCTAGGGCTTGCCCTGGTGATAAGAGCTCTTCTTAGGTGTCCGAAAGGGTCAGTTATCACTGCATAGACACACACACACACACACACACACACACACACACACACACACACACACACACACACACACACCATAACAGGCAATGTGTCTCTTGAACTGAACAGCTTCTCATCTCTCTCAGTCTTACAATGGACTATGGAATACACACACACACACACACACACACACACACACACACACACACCATAACAGGCCATGTGTCTCTTGAACTGAACAGCTTCTCATCTCTCAGTCTTTCAATGGAATATGGGATACACACACACACACACACACACACACACACACACACACACACACACACACACACACACACACCCCACACAACACCTCTCATCTTATACAACCCACAGCACAATGCATCTCTGTCTCTGAGAGTGTGTTTATTGCCAGTGTATTTGGCAAATCTTTCAAGCTCACCATACCAAGCCACTGCAGGACACACACACACACACACACACACACACACACACACACACACACACACACACACACAGGATGTCAGAATTCTGTCCAGTAACTGAAGGACACAGAGAATTTGTGTCTTATTGTTGTTGACATCTATAATAAATTCTACTGATTTGCCATATTTTAGATTTGTGCTACACAATATGTAACATGCCCGTGTGTGTGTGTGTGCGTGTGTGTGTGTGGAAAGCCAAAGCTGAGTAGAAAATGGCAAGTGAGCTGGAAAGCTGCAACATTTTTTGTTTTGGGAAAGGTTTTACGTTACTGACTGCCATGCCAAGAGCCCAAATAAAAAGCTCACGTGCACTCTGACCCTGGCTTTACAGTGTCCTCTACGCAGTGTACAGCCGACATTATCACATAGGTTGTATATAACATTACATTAAATCCACCTGCCTAATATTGTGATGCGAAAACAGCTCTGACCCATCAAGACATGGACTCCACTAGTCCTCTGAAGGTGTACTGTGGTATCTGGCACCAAGATAGTGTAAGTTCCGAGGTGGGGCCTCCATGGGTCAGACTTGTTTTTCCAGCACATCCTACAGATGCCCAACCCTGGTCGGTTGTCCTTCCTTTTGGTAGGTACTAACCACTGCATACCAGGATCACCCCACAAGACCTGCTGTTTTGGAGATGGTCGTTTAATCCAGGGGTTCCCAAACTTTTCCAGGGCAAGTCCCCCCAAATGGCATTAACATTTGACCGAGGCCCCTTCTCCAAGATGTCTTTAAAACACATTAAAAATACAGACTTCTGAATACATCCCCCTTGTTTATTCATAATTACATCTTACATCTTTACATTACATTAGGAATTGATTGTGTGTGTGTGTGGTTGTCTGAGAGTGAGAAAGAGAAAACATACTAGTCGGAGGGATGGGCTTGGTGGCTCTGACACAGTTTGTCAAGCCTGGCCAAATTGTTGAGGCCCCCCGGCGCCCCCTGGCGACCCCCAAGGGGGCCGCGGCCCCCCACTTTGAAAACCACTGGTCTAATCATCACAATTTGGCCCTTGTCAAAGTAAATCACATCCTTACGCTTGCCCATTTTTCCAGCTTTCAACACGTCAACTTTGAGAACTGATTGTTCACTCACTGCCTAATATATCCCACCCCTTGACAGGTACCATTGTAACAAGATAACAACCGTTATTCACATGAACAGTGTATATCTAATGAGTCTTATTTTTCTACTACATAAGTATCATATTCATAGGCACTATCCATTTATTTATTTTTGCTACCAAACATACAAGTGGCAAAGAACAGGGCTTTCTGGACGCATGGCATGTCATCGAGTAGGAATACCTGCGAACGAGGAGCCATGCTCATATTAGAAAATGATCAGTCACGCACGCGGACATAAATAGAACCAATCACTTTCCTTGGCATGGAGCGCTGAGAGTAGATAGCTTCCACACCTGATTCGGTGAAAGTGAGTTTTTCCACTATTTTTCAGAGGACCAAGGATCAGCCTCAAAAACGGCTTTCACGGTTCACAAAAAAATGCGGCGCCAAAAGGAAAAGTCTGGAAAAGTTTAAAAACAACCTCTGAGTGGCACAACAGAACAGCGTTTGCTCTATCACTGCGAGATCATGAGTTTAAATCCTGACAATTCCACAGCCATCTGGAGCCGAGAGCCAAGAAACAAAATTGCCCATACTCTTTTGGGTGGGAGGGATGGCATAACTATCTCTGCCTGTCAATCACAGTGACACAAGATAATCATTCATGTATGCGGAAGACAGCAGATAGTGCTTCCCTCCATGTGTGTTACGCAGCCCTGTGATGCAGCTTGAGCAGCAGTGCAGAAAAAGATGCAGTTGGTTGGCTTCAAGGGTCTCAGAGCAAGCACACGTTAGCGTTCACCCTGCCCAGACGTTAGATATTGTATGATAGGAGATAGCTGGCTGGCGGGTGAGTAAATTGGTAGGTGACTAAATTTGGGAAAAAACCTCAGCATGCCTGAGAATGGATCTATAAACACAGCATACATCATGATTGTTTGTTAATGCAATGCCAGTAATCAGCACTGTCTAAAAAAAAAAAAACCCACATCCCAGCAGTCATCACTATATCTGTGCGGAATGTTATGAGGAGTCTTACAGGAGTTTGCAGTTACATCGTGTATGGGGGGAAACTCGCACACTGGTGTTGTCCTACAAGTTTTACCTTACTGAATAATTCAACACACACACGGAGTATACACAGAGTACATACATTATAAGTCAGAGAGTTCACTATCTGTACCGCAGTCACCCACGTAATCACCGTCTCTACTGAACATACATTTTCATTCAGAACAGTTGTTGTTATATATGGCAAAGTTCTTCTCACATGCTGTCAGCTGTCAATAAAATATCCGCTCAGAGGAGACACTTTAGTCTCTGAAGAACCACAAGCAAAAAAATATTCGGGACAGGGCTCCACCAACATTCAACCAATCAGCATAAGGAGGCGTCTATAACTGCTTGTCAGTCAAACACTAGGTGAGTTCGGGCACCTTTGCTCGCTACACATCGGGGCACCGATGACTCGATTTCTGGCGACAAGACTCGTGTTGTAAAACTTCACCAAAAAGAAAAATCTTCCAAATATTTAGATAAAGTCAGATAAATTGATTAGCTTAATCACATGCATTTCTGTCATGGTACTTCAAGCAGGATGGTATCATTAAACACTTAAAAGTCATTAGACTCAAACAAAACTTATCTAGAATGTCAAATAAAGTTAAAAATCACTACTGTAAGTAATCATTTGAGAGCTACAACAGCGATAACAAGCTACTTACTTTTGTAGAAAACGATGGCTGAGAGTTCGTCCGCCATTTTTTTCAAGCTGAGAGGCATTTCCATTCAGGGAACAGCGAGCATCGATGCTCCGTTGGTTTTTGCAGTGCATTATGGGGGATTTTGTAGGGCGTGAATGTTAAAATGGCCGACTCCCTGATCAGTGCCCTGACTACACAAGGGAGCTGACTTACACATGCATGAATATGGTTTAGGTTGTGGTTGAGGTAATTTTTTTTTTTTTTTTTTTTTAAAGGAACCTTTTGCAAAATATCACTGAAAGCTATATTTATACTTGTCTGCTTACAATGAACCATTGTCTATCTATCTATCTATCTATCTATCTATCTGTCTGTCTGTCTGTTTGTCTGTCTATCTGTCTGTCTGTCTTTCTATCTGTCTGTCTGTCTAGATATCTGTCTGTCTACCTATCTATCTATCTATCTATCTATCTATCTATCTATCTATCTATCTGTCTGAATTCTGCCTTCTTTAACAAGGGTGGGCGGAGTTTGCTCCCCATGCTGTGGGGGTTTCCTCCGAGTACCCCGGTTTCTTCCCCCCGGTTTCATCCAAAGACATGCATGGTAGGCTGATTGGCGTGTAAGGTATTGTATTTGTGAGGTTGCATGTGATTGTGTCCTGCGATGGTTTGGCACCCTGTCCAGGGTGTACCCCGACTTGTACCCCATGCTAGAAAATGGAAAATGGATGGATGGGCTTCTTTAACAGAAACCACCACCTTATATATTATTAATATTTAATCATATAATATTATTAGTAATACTTCTTCTCCAATATATCTGCCAGTCTCAGTCTACATCACCTCTGAAAGATTTGCTCTTTTTTTTCCTTCTTCAGTACACTCCTTTCTTTCTCTTCTTCGTTCCATTAGCCACTCCACAAATTATCATCAATGTTGCCCTATCGTCCGTGTCTCCAACCTATACAGGACCAATGTATTATTAAATACAATTAATTTTGCATTACAAAATTACAGATGAATAAAACATTACAGGAGAACGAGGGGAGATGTTGGATGGTGCAACTGGCCAATTAATTCTGATTAAGCTGTCACTCTTTCGGCGCTCGTCGAACGAGATGAAAAAGGGAATGAGAGCGAGAGAGAGGGCGAAAGAGATGGGAAAAGGGAGGGAAATGCAATTAACAATGTTATAAATTCTGCAGGATCTGGAGAAGCAGAGAGGCGCAGAGAGGGCTTAATGCATGGCTGCTTAAAATTGGGAATTGAGAGGAGGAAAGGAAATAAAGTAGAAAGCCAGGCTTAGAGCAGAGTGAACATAGCAAATCAAGCCTCAGTGCTACATCAGTGTGGATATCTGCACTCAAAAGTGACCAGATGCTAAAAATGGCTTTATGCCTAATGGTGTGTTCAAACGGAACACACGAATTTGTGCTTTCGACATCGGAAAATGCGTACAGACTCGATAGGCAAGTGAAAAATATGGGTGCAAAACATAAGTAAGTTAACAAGTAAGAATAAAAATAAACCATGTAGCCATTAAAGGTGCAAGAGTCGATTGTTGTTTTTAGTTCTCCTTGTACAAATAACTTGGAAGATATGTAGAACATCATAAACAACAATGCATCAAACTGGTTCCTTAGCAAAAGTGTATTCAGGTTACATCCACATTAATCCGGATAGATCTGAAAAGCGCATTTTCGTTTTAAAGCACTCTCCGTCTACGCTGGCATTTTTCAAACGTTTTCCAAAAGTTGCTCGTCCACAAGCTTTGACCTGCGTCATTTCAACTTTGAAAAAATGCAATCTGAAGGTTGTACAAAGAAGCATTAATCTTTAACAACGCTTTCAAAGTGGACAGCAGGCACAACAACTGCAGTACAACGTCGTCCACCATCTTGTTTGTTTTGAGCTGAATGGATCGCATGACTACAAATACGTCACTGTTTTTTTGGATATCCCCGTTTTCTCAGTCCACGCTACAACAACGAAAACGTCGTTTTCAAACGTATCCACCTGGCAGGGCGTTTTCGAAAAAAGCGAACGCTGGACAAAAACACCATCTCAGTGTTAACAGAAGGCCAAAATGTAGAGAAAAAGATGCGTTTTCAGATTTATCCAGATTAATATGGATGTACCCTAAGTGTCTGAGAAAACCCAATTGGAAAACTGACTTCCGGAACACTTTTTTTGTTTTATCAGTAATTTTATAGACACTATACTCAACGAGCCTAGGGTTGGAGCATATATATATATATATATATATATATATATATATATATATGGTGGTAGAGTGGGTTGTCCAATAATCGTAGGGTTAGCGGTTCGATTCCTGCCCCCGTGTCTCCATATGCCGAAGTGTCCTTGGGCAAGACACTGAACCCCAAGTTACTCCCCGCCCCCTGACTCCACATGCTGAAGTTTCCTTGGGCAAGACACACCTTGCATGGCAGCTCTGCTACCATTGGTGTGTGACTGGGTGAAAACCAAACCAGTATGAAGTGCTGAAGTGCTTGTAGAACCGCTAAGGTTTAAAAAAAGCGCTATATAAGTGCAGACTAATATATATATATATATGTATGTATGTATATATATACAAAATGGTCACAAATGTCAACAATGTCTTCATATGGTTCGGTACATAAGATAAGTGTCCATACTGTTAAAACAACTCTTTATTACACTTAGCATCAACCGCAACTCGAACTCCCACGAGAAAATGTCAACATTACGCCACAACTCAGAATTCATAGCTATCAGAGAGGCCCTATTATGATTGCGAAAGGGACACTTGAGTCAAAACCCATCAGCACACGTTCATAAAGCGATCCTCTGTGTATTGTAATGTATGCATGAGCATCCAGCCGCTTTAAAGTAATCCAATCATCTTAATAAGAAGCAACCAGTGTTGACTTCGCCAGGCAAAATAATCTCAATTAGCAACATTATTCATTCCGTGAAAGGCTTGTTAGGACCGTTTGATTGAACTATCCTGTGAGCATCACTGACAGGCAAATATTCTTCAGTAATAATGAGAGAAAGGTGAGAGAGAGAAAGAGATAGGGAAGGAAAAAAAGAATAATAACAAGAAGGAGAAGAAAGTGGATATGGAGTAAATCTTTGAAGGTTTGTCGTAAACCAGCGCAAGCTCGGGGTAGCAAAACACTTTTGACCTAAATTCACTTCGCTATATGACATTGCTCAATCTGAAACCAGAAAAGATCCTGTTCTTAAAGGAACAGCAAGGAACATTCGCGAAAATGTTTTTGAATCACGTTTCTGACACAGAGATTTATTCTCGGCCTTTTCACACGGATAAACCTCCGAGCTTTCCGAATTATTCCATCTCTGCTCTTGAGTCGCTTCATCTCTCGTCAGCCTCGTCCTTTTTATCCACCCACTTTCCCCTCTTTCTTGCCTTCTTACACATCATCTCTCACCAGCTGTCTCGCTCTTTATTTCCTTTTGCTCTCTCTCGCACCATCTATCCACGCTAACATGCGCTCCCTCGCTCTCTCCTTGCTTTATAGCTCAATGTGTTTCCTTTTATATCTTCCCTATGGCGAGTCATTTTTTCCCTTACCTGTGCATTAAGTCCATTCAGTGGTATACTACAAAGAGACAGCACATAAGAGAGAGAGAGAGTGAGAGAGAGAGAGAGAGAGAGAGAGAGAGAGAGAGAGAACACACCAGGGCTTCTCTCCTTCTGCAGGAGGTTGCGTTTGTGCGCGTGGCACGAGGCTAAAGCAAAATTAATAGCCCCATCTTTAGAGAAAATGAGAAAGAGCTTGCCGAGCCAACTAGAGGCTGCAATCTAGCAGAGCGCGGAGGCAGAAATGTGTACAGTTATATGATTCTCACGAGAAAGAGACAGAGTGCTAAAAGGATGAGGTGTCTAGATGATAAAACATCTCTGTGAGGGCTAAAAGGGGTTAAGTCTGCTCTGTAATAGGGAAATGTTCCTCTGGCATTCGCCATGCTCTAGTCAACACGATCTCCTGATTGAGCTTGAGGTTAGCAGTCATGCCTTTTCTTTTCACAGATTCATTCATAACTGCTCTCACTCATGAAATGTTCTACATTTTTGAGTTTACATAAATTGGTCAAAAGTGCGCATCACAGTTCAAGGGTCCTCGGTTCATTCCTGAGCTCAAGTCTGTGCGGAGTTTCACCATTTTCTCGCTTGGGTTTATTGCGTGTTCTTCAGTTTTGTCCCACCCCCCAGGTCTGTCCATCAATCCATTTTCATACTGCTTATCCAGCGCAGGGTTGTGGGGGAGCCTGGAGTCTATCCCAGGGACACAAGGTGGGGGAAACCCTGGACAGGTTGCCAACCCATCGCAGGGCACATTCGCACACTACGGACAATTTGAAATGTCAATCAGCCTACAACGCATGTCGTTGGACTGGGGGAGGAAAACGGAGTACCCGGAGGAAACCCCCAAATCACGTAGAGAACATACAAACTCTGTGCACACAAGGCGGAGACGGGATTCGAAGCCCCAACCCTGGAGGTGAGAGGCAAACGTGCTCACGACTAACCACCAGTTCCAGGTAAGTCGATACTCCACATTGTGAAAATTGGTCAAGAGGTTAAAAGGCACAGTTAGCAAGCCTGAACAATTCCGCTGTCTTCTTAATAGTTAACCCTTACTGTAAAAATGAGCATAATGCAACCAATAGTTAGTTGACAACTAAAGGTAAGTAAGGTAAGAAAATCAAGAATTACCCAACGTCGAGCAGAGAAAAGATCATTTTCTAATCACCACTACGAAAGGGTAAGTATCAGTAACAAGTCATAAATTTGGGTATTGACATTTTTTTAAGCTGGAATGACTTGAATGAATGTTCATGCGCAACTTCGACATCAGGAACTCATATTTACGTGGTAGACATCAGACATCTTTGTTGCGGAATTCTGGTAAATAGCCAAAAATCTCTAAAAAAGATCAAAACATCTCAAATTTTTGAAATTAAATATAAACATAAAACAAATCTATACCTTTATTTCATCAAAATGACACTGGTGATGTTTTTTATACTTAGGCTACATTCTAATCTTGCGTGAAAAGATCAGAATTATATATAGGAGAAAAATGCCCAAATCTGACCATATAAAGGGTTTTCCCAAACTGTTATACACATACACTATATGGTCAAAGGTTTGTGGACACCAGCCCATCAAACCCATATCTGGGCCTTCTCTAAACTGTTGTATCAAAGTCGAAAGCACACAGTTGTATAGAATGTCTTTGTATGCTGTAGATTTAAGATTTCCATTCATTGGACCTGTTTCATCATGACAACGCCCCTGTGCACAAAGCGAGCGTCATGAAGACATGGTTTGCCAAGGTTGAGGTAGAACAACTCAAGTGTCCTGCACAGAACCCTGACCTCAACCTCACTGAACACCTTTAGGATGAACTGGAACGCCGAATGGACCCCAGACGCCCTCAATCAACATCAGTACCTGACCTTACTAATGCTCTTGAGATTGACTGAACACAAAATCCTCACAGCCACGCTCCAAAATCTAGTGGAAAGCCTTCCCAGAAGAGTGGAGGTTGTTATAACAACAAATGTGGGCTAAAACTGGATAAGGATGCTCAATATGGATATTATGTTCAAACGTTCACAAACTTTTACCCATATAGTATATATGGAAGTCTTCAAATGTGAATAGCGTTCATGTGTATTGCACACTCATAGATTTTTAGCCATACAGCTAACTTGAGCTAACCTGACAGAATTTATGAGAGGATTTTTCTTGTTCGTTGTTGTTATACAACAAACATCATTTCACTAAACTTGGCATGATTTCAGCATGCATTTTACATAATGCTAAGTGGACTCTATTAGCTTTCACCTCTGGTTAGTGACATTAGCATTTTGAGTTTACAGCATAGCTTAAATTCCTTGATTTTTTTTATTATTATTATTATTTTTTTTTTTTTACATTTAAATACCAGCTTTAGAGCTAATCTTTGGATGCAGAGTTCCACCAAATTTCCGTGTTGTTCTATGCAAAATATGCTTGCCACATCAAAAAAATAATAATAATTTTGCCTGACCTTTTAAATTCTCTCAAAGGTCCAACTTTGGCATATGTTCCGGTATAATGATTTGGAAGCAGTTTGGCTAAATTGTCTCTCAGACCTCCTGAATTGGTTTGAGATTTAAAAGCAGTTTGTCTTGAAGGGATTTATGAATGCAATTTTTATGTCAATAATCCCTTTCCTGATGTACATAGCTGCTGCTTTCCATGCTTTGGCTTCATAAAAGCAGATTCTGTGTATCTAAGTGCGTATTTACATGTCTGCATTTGTAGATTAGGAGTGTGTATGGGCAAGGAGTGCATGCATGGCTAAAAAATGTGTGTGTGCGGTTTATTGGCGCTCATGATTGAAGCTCATGCCATGAGAGAACAACATCCTTTAGGCTTATTATAGCTGCTAATCCTAACTGGGAGCCAAAAACATTTCATTTATTACATGATTCCTCAAATCCTATTTCTGCTACGATTTCCAAGCTCTCGCATCTCTATGCCGCTCTTTTCTTTTCTTTTTCTTTTTTTTTTTCTCAGTGAACGCAGCCACTCTGTCTTTCAGTAGAGACATTAAATGCAACAGAGCAAGAGAATGTGCAGTGTTAAAAATGTCTACTTGGCTAAATAGAAAAAAGGAAGAAATGTAGTTAAATGGGCATTATATTCATTTTAATGAGTATACGTTGGCAACATGATGAGGGTATTGTTGCAGTACATCAATTTGAAAAATGTTCTAACTAGGGGTGTAACACAATAACACTGTCTGTATCTATAATCTGTATCTATTTATGTTTAGTGCACCAAATATCTGTAGCTATATTTGTATTTAAACCCAAAATTGGCATGGCTGTTTAAACTGTCTAAACTGATGAGTTATTATTTTTTTTTTGTTCTTCTTTCTTTATTTTCTTTCTTTTTAAAATAATAATAATAAAAAAAAATATCCTAACACTATGCCACAGGGAAAAAAAAAACAGAGGTAGAAATGCCAGAACTGTCAGTATGGACTGTGAGTTCTGGCTTTGACAGAACCTCAACCTCAGCTACATCACTCGAGTTCACGATTAGTGTCAACTAGATGGGATGCATGGGATTGATTTTTTACATCCCTCCCGCACAATTATTATTTTTGTTTCTACCTGTTCACGATATTTTCGGACAAATTTAGCTGGTTAAATGTCGGCAAAATCTAAACAAACTAGTAGCTTCATTTAAACCACCGCGACACTGACCAGGCAGTTACTAAGGATCAATGAATGAGTGCTGTAAATGCATATTCATGTTAATGAACATGGTCTTTGTTTGTCCTGTGAGCTTCATATCTAACTGTTCGCTGCTCTAGTCTTAATTGGGTAACCTGCGAACCTTTCTGGTAAGCGTTCTTTAAAAACTAAAAAACGAATAATATGGATCAGTATTTGGATCGGTTTAGAACACATTACCTGTCCAATCCAAATAATGTACTCATATTTGGTTACAACCCTAGATCCAACAATAAAGGGACTCAAGAGCAAACAAAATGAAGTATATTTATTTTAACTGTGTGACCAAATCGTTCTGGATGTCAGTACAGTCTCAGAAAATTTACTACTATAATAGTGTAAGTCTGTGCCAAATAAAGAGATGCTGCGTCACAGCGGTCTGAAACGAGGCCAATTCTTTTAAGGCTTCCAGCAACTACACCTCTGTACCTTCCACACTACACACACACACACACACACACACACACACACACACTGGAGGGAGACAAGGAATACGGCTTAGATCTTAGATTTCATATTTCAGCCAAAAAAATGTTGTTGCTAGTCAGGCGAGGAGGTATGCTAGCTGGTTTTAACTAACTTTCATTCTGTCTAAGCCACGTCAGCATTCCTCTTTTCAGTCTGTGCCTTACTATGACCAATGAAATTTAGCCCTAAATTTAGCCTGAAATTTGCATCGAATTTTAAACAGAAAATGCTAATGCTTACCTACAAAAGCTGGCTCTCAAGTAGCAAGACTGATTCAAGCTGCAAATCAAACTTACCAAATCATGAAGGTCATCAAAGTCAACAATAACTGTTAAAGCCGTTGCTTACAAACACTACAAACATAACCTACTACAGATACTTGACCAAAATGAGTGGCAGCCATCTTGAAACGTATTAAAACTTGTAAACATGCAACAACAAGTAACGACCCCGCCTTTTTGCATTTTAAAGTGATGTTACGTCATTAAATAAGGCACGTTAAAGCAATTACGGAATGATTTCAGAGCACAATTTACATAATGCTAATCGGACTCTATTAACGTTCACCTCTGGTTAACGACATTAGCATTTTACAGCACAGATTAAGGCTCTAAAATGAATCCCTTGATTTGTTTATTTATTTATCTTTTTATTTTTACTTTTAACCACCCACTTTAGAGGTAATCTTTGGATGAAGAGTTCTCTTGTGGCAAAAAGTGTTTAAACACGCGTGTAGCGGGGGTGTCATGATGTCATCATTAGAAGGCCACATAAAGCCGACAGATGACGGGGAAGACAGAGAGATGTTGATGGGTTGCAGTTGCAGGCTTTTTGAGGGACATGGAGACTTGAATTAGAGTAGTTCAGCTCCAAATGCTGTTTACAGTCAGTTTTGCAGCTGTTGGACCCAACGAGCCTGATTTTTACCTAAAAATTCACAACTCTCCACAGTAACATTGGTACCGAGATAAAACCGACAGCCAAAAAAAGAAAATAGAAATACTCATGAAAAACTGCAAATTCTTAAAGCTCTGAGTGTCTACTGAGCATCTACTGGAGTGTGACATCACAAATCCATTCAATGCTGAACACGGGCACACCCAAAACAGTCAGAAATTATAACTTCAGTCATCTAATGTCATCACAGCACTTCACTATACAATATTTTCTAGCATATACACTATATATATATATATATATATATATATATATATATATATATATATATATATATATATATATATATATATATATATATATATATATATATATATATATATATATATATATATATATATATATATATATATATATATATATATATATATATATATATATATATATATATATATATATATATATATATATATATATATATATATATATATATATATATATATATATATATATGGGCGCACGGTGGCTTAGTGGTTAGCATGTTCGCCTGTTCGCCTCACACCACCAGGGTCGGGGTTCGATTCCCGTGACTCTGTGTGTGCGGCATTTGCATGTTCTCCCCGTACTGCGTGGGTTTCCTCCCCCAGTCCAAAGACATGCATGGTAGGCTGATTGGCGTGTCTAAAGTGTCCACAATGTGTGCCCTGCGATGGACTGGGACTCAGTTCAGGGTTTACCCCGCCTTGTGCCCCATGCTCCCTGGGATAGGCTCCAGGTTCCCAGTGAACCAGTAGGATAAGTGGTATAGAAAATGGATGGATGGCTGGAACAATTAAATGGTATTTATCAAAGCTAATACAACAGGAAATCCCATAATTGAACATCTACACATATGCATGTGAAAGACACCTTTATCAGAAGGAGCCACAGTTAAACACGAGAGCTGGAGTAACGGCCAGCGTCCATGCAGTGGACAGTATCTGTTTCTAACACATCCGAGTGAGGTCAGCAGGGACATGATAATTATGATGATGGTGTTTAGAACCAAGGTTAATGGAGGAGAGAAAATGCGAAAATGCATTGGGTCTCTCCACAACTGGAACATTGAACCTTTGGTTAAGTAAACGTCAAAGCCTCAATTAATAAAACCTTAAATTAATCAAATTAACCCGAAGTAACCAAAAGCAAGACTATTTCATTTTGTTTTACACTTTACAGAAACCTCTATTAAATGCATATCTAGTAAAATAAGTCAGGGTATAATCATGTATTATAATTAAAATATTCTAATCTTTTCTCCCCTTTATTTTAAATAATAAACATTATTATTATTATTATTATTATTATTATTATTATTATTATTATCCTTACTATTAGCAATAGTAGTAGTTTTTGTTGTATATTTTTAAAAACTTCAGAAGGAGGAAAATTTTAACGATAATTTTAACGCATAATTAATAATTACGGCAAACAATTTTACAGAAAACAATTATTGTTGTTAAATAATAACTAATAATGCAAGTTATTATTATTATTATTATTATTATTATTATTATTATTATTGATGTTTGTGGTGGTGGCTTAGTGGTGTTGATGTTGTTTTATTTTTTTTAATTATTGTTGTTGTTGTTGTTTTCTCATAGCCTATACTTTCCACTGTAAAATGGACTCAGAGGTGATTTATGACTTGTGACATGCAGCCTGCACTGAATGTAAATTTATTAAAATGAATCAAGGGCTTTGGGTTTATCAGGCTACTTTCTCAGGTTATTGGCACATTTATATTCAGGCTATCTAGGGTTTTTCGTACATATTACTTCATATGTTCATATATTCATATATATTTCATACATATAATAGTCCATATTCAATTTTCATTCAGTGAAGAATTCATACTGATGCAAAGAAAATCCTGCACACTTTCTCCGCTCCTTCTGAACATCACGTCATAGACCTGCTCGATAGATTACGCAGACGTAATGTCTGCGTAATATTTGGCAAACGCATTTACAGTATATCATGTTCATGTTAATAAAGGACTCATGGAAGTGTGATATAAAGTGCACTGTGGTCCTGTGGTTGTATTTGTACAAAATCCAGGTGAATATATTTTGTCCCCTAGTTGTAATCATCGTGCTGTCTCGGATCAGTCTGTAGAATGTACAGTATGAGGAGTTTAAGGGGGTGGAGATGTTCAAAACCTCTGAAGAAAATCTGTAAGATTTGAATCATTTTGTCAGTCAATTGGGTTAGAGGTTATGTTCAGAGGCTTCTAAGTGATTTAAAAAAAACTTGTGCATTCTATGATCTGGGAAACCTAGCTTGCAAGCTTACAGTTAGTAAACCTGTGAATAGAAGCGCTATTTGTCACAGGTAGACACAAGCAGGAGTTCCTGCCTGGATTTGCTTCTTGATTTTTGTATTTGAGTCTTGATCGGTGGCGTAGTGGTTAGCGCGTTCACGTCACACCTCCAGGGTCGAGGGTTCGATTCCTGCTGCGGCCCTGTGCGTGCGGAGTTTGCATGTTCTCCCCGTGGCTCGGGGGTTTCATCCAGGTATTCTGGTTTCCTCCCCCACTCCAAAGACATGTATGGTAGGCTTACTGGCATGTCAAAATAGTGTCAGTAGTTTATGAATGTGTGTGTGTGCTGTGCCCTGTGATAGATTGGCACCCACGTCCAGTGTCTCCCCCGCCTTGTGCCCCATGCTCCCTGGATAGGCTCCAGGCTCCCCGTGATATAGTACGGATAAGTGGTACAGAAAATTGATGGATGGGTGGATTTCTGTATTTGATTCTTGGTTTTTGAATTTGACTGTTGATTTCTCTATTTGATCATTAATTTCTGTATTTAATTCTTCATTTTTTAAATTTGAGCCTTGATTTCCGTATTTGAGTCTCGTTTTTTGAATCTGAGCATCGATTTCTCTATTACATCATTGATTTGTTTTATTTGAGACTTGATTTCTGTATTTTCGAATTTCTGTATAACGCTGTAAAAAAAAAAAAACTATACATATAGTGTAAATTTTGCATTAGGTGATGTATTTTCATGTATTTTTATGTACTAACGTGTATTTTCACTACACAACACCAAAAACCCTTTCAACACCCTTTCTCTCTCTCTCTCTCGCTCTCTCTCTCTCTTCCCAGATTCCCACTGGCAGCAGAACCATTTGAGAAGCAGCTCTGGTGCAGCCACAGAGGACAAAACAACCAAACATATGCGTACACACAAACACACACACACACACACACACAGAGACCATAGTGCCAGACATTTCTGTGAGGTCAGATTTGATGTGGCCAAAAAGATGAAGAGAAAAAAGGTGAATTTTGTCAGCAGAAATCAGGACTCCAGCTGCTCGGAGTTGCCTAAAGGTAAACACACACCCACACACACACACATACACACACAGACGCGCGCGCACAAGCACCTCCAGCCTATTGTGGCCCTGCATCACATCATGGTTGCAATTTTTTATTTTTTTTAAAAGAAAGATATGGGGGTGGGCTGCTGTGACCTAGAATACATGAGTGTAGATTTGGATCGTTATTCCTTTTGATGTGTGTGTGTGTGTGTGTGTGTGTGTGTGTGTGTGTGTGTGTGTGTGTGTGTGTGTGTGCCTGCATTGTAGGTCACTGCTAAGTGGCAGCACTCCCTCTCTCTCCCGCTCTCTCTTGTTCTCTGTATCCTTCCCCCTATTTCTTCTCTTACACACATATCCTGATGTCCATCCATTTCTTTCCTGTCTATCTCTCTGTCCATCTCTCACTCACCTTCTTTCTGGTAGATAAATGCCGAAAGCCTCACTCCAATTCCGCTACCCAGTCCGGCAGAGCGGGAACAACATAAGCCTCTCTCAGATTGTCAGAAGCATCACATACACACATGCATTACACCATTACACAGCCATTACACACACTACATACTACATTACTACAGAACTACACAAACTTTCACACACACACACACAGGGTTAGGAGTAGAAATGAGACATATGCACATACATTCATAGATAATAAACACGTACACACTCATCTATACAGTGGATAGATTGATAGATAGATGGATAGATGGGCTGATGGGTGGATGGATGATTACATGAGCGGAGTGGTTGGGTAGGTATATAGATGGATGGATGGCTGTGTAGATAGATGGGTAAATGAATGGATGGATTAACGAGTTGATGGATGGATGGATGTGTAAGTGGATGGTGGGTCGATAGATGGTAGATGGATAGATGGATGTGTAGATGGAGGAGCGTATAAGTGGATGGGTGGATGGATGAAGAGATGAGGTGGTTGGTTGGGTATACATAATAGTCATGCAGGGGTAACGCCCAGATAAGACTTATATAAACCACCTCCTCCCCCCGCCCGCACACCCCACCCCTACTCACCCACCCCCCCGCATGCACACACACACACACACACACACACAGACTTACATTCACATTATCACAGAAAATACACATGCATCGAAGATTATTCAACATGTGTGTGTGTTTTTACAAAGTCCAAAGCTGTATGCCAGCCTGTGTATGAAACGCCACAGAATCAGAAACAGTGAAAAGCCAGGGACTCTCCGAGCAAAGACAAGAAATGAGGGATGAGTGGCAGGCGAAAGTACGCTGCAAGAGAAAGAGACAGAGCTCTCATCATTTTGCAGCGTCTCCTGAAGAGCAGGCGAATTTTTTGGCACAGGCTCTTTTCCTGCTCCAGTGCAGTCGCGTTGCCTAGCTACAGCCGGCGGGTAGCGTTCGTTTCAGCTCTCGCCTGGGCGGAGAGGCGAAACTGAGCATCGATGGCAGGCATTATTTTTTTCTAAAGGATGTACACAAAACATTTTGCTTAAACATGGACATGCAGATTTTGAATTACCCCCCCCACACACACACACACAAACATACACACAACAGCCTCTGTGCTTAGGGTTCGCGATAGCGGCTCATAGCCACGGATTTCAGTCAGCTGAATATTCCTACAGAAAGATGCATTTAAACTAACATGGAAGTTGATGTGGTCTTAACAGCTGTCCTGTAGCTGCTTCACTTAATTTAATTTAATTTAATTTCATGACCTACTTTGTGTTTCTGAGGGGAGGAAAAGGCTAACGGCTACTTAGCCAAGTCAAAGCCTAGCTAATCGAACCATGCTTGAAAGTAAACGCTTTGCTAATAGTTGGTCTGGTTGGTTTATGTTAGAGAAACTAACTTTTATTGAGCTTTATATATATATATATATATATATATATATATATATATATATATATATATATATATATATATATATTGACTACTATCATTTCTTACTAGAAGAAAGCTGGACAGTATCATTTGCTGAATGAGAGACAAAAGCAGGGTCACCTGTGGGTTTTTTTCTTCTTCTTGTATTAAGGTTTTATTTGAAGTGCTAAAAGGTGCCGCTAAGCTATAGCTTATGAATTAGCACCTTATCACCAAGCGACCCAATTAGACCCAAGTGTCACCTTTGACACATTCAAATAACACCTCTGGATAATTGTCAGGTATAAGATTTCCTATCAAGCACATTTTATTGTGCACTCTGGAACCATGTCAATGCTCTTACCACTAATTCTGCTTTGTATCGAATTGTACTGGAGAACTAGCTCCCTTGGCTAGTTATCTAGCTAAGATTTATTATTAACAATAACGAAGATTCGATTTATTTCTCAACATTTAGCCTGGTAATATGAGGATATGGAGGATGCCTGCTTTAGCTTCAGCTATTATGTTTGGACGTGGAAAATGAAGAGAAGGCAATAAGCGCTTCGACAATTTGTCTGCTACTGTTTAAGTACAACCATAACATAGCTTGAAAGTGAATGTCCCAAAAGAATGTGTCGCTAGTCAATTTTCGACATTGAAATATTAGTATTAGTATAATAATTCATATTTACTCCTTGTTTGACCTCACTCGTTTTGACTTTTTCTTTTAGCTGCAACACGATTGGTTGGGTGATGCAAAAAAGCATTTTACATTGCTGAGTGCTCTGAGTAGTTGGACTTTTGGCAGAGCACTGTTTTCATTTTGAAGAAAATTGCGAAATAATGTGATATTATTCATTTAGGAAAACAGAGAAGAACATGACCTTACCTCATTAAAGCTAATTCACATAAAATCATAGTTGCTTGCTAGCTGTGCATTTAGACTAGGGTTGCACGGTATACTGGCACTATGGTAGTATCGCGATACCAAAGCTTCGAAATACCACCGATGCCACTGTATGTTTTAAATGGTAGTATGGTCAATATGATAGCACCTTAAATAATGTTGTATGTGTGGCACTTAATACTATTATCACTAAAACAACACATCCCACTGCTTTGGAAGAATACGCAAAGGTTAGTGACCCTTGATTTCTTCAAAAGTTCTTTACCTTAATCTTTAAAGATTTACTGTTTGCTTGTAAGCAAGCTAACTTTACGCTAACCGCTCTGTCTAAATACTAAAATTAGCCGTGTTTGCTAGCAAGCAAGCTAACGTTACGCTAACTGCTGTCTAAATACTAAAATTAGCCGTGTTTGCTAGCAAGTGAGCTAATACTATGCTAACTGCTGTATCTAAATACTAAAATTAGCCATGTTTGCTAGCAAACGAGCTAACGTTACGCCAACCATTGTGTCTAAATACTAAAATTAACCGTGTTTGCTAGCAAGCGAGCTAACGTTATGCTAACCGCTGTGTCTAAATACTAAAATTAGCCGTGTTTGCTAGCAAGCGAGCTAACGTTATGCTAACGGCTGTGTCTAAATACTAAAATTAGCCGTGTTTGCTAGCAAGCGAGCTAACGTTACACGCTAACCGCTTTAAAGAATGTTCTTGAGTTTTTCCAATAGCCAGTTATTCATTCTCATGAATAAAAGTATTAAGAGGAAAATTTGGTTATCTATTTGCATTTATATCTTTGTGTTTCTGTAAATTTGGCTCATTTTGTAGATTTGAATTATGAATTAACACAATATGGCATGGTATCGTGATACTACTTGGTATTGTGATACATCCAGCTGGTATAGTATCCTAAGAAATGTTGATGGTATCGTGACAACCCTCATTTAGACAGGTGTAAATGATCATTTCTTTACCAATGTGGATTATAGTAATATTATTAGTATATATATTTTTTGTATGACTAGCCAATTTGCTTAACACTAAAGATTATAATCTTTTATCTTTTGTCTTTAATCTTATAATATCTTTTATACTATAAATACCAGTGTAAAATAACTCATATTAATGGGAGTGTTTTATTAGTTCAATGTATTTGTTTAAAACCTCTAAACTCCCTGTTAACTATACACAGACATGAGTCATGTAAACGTGACTGAAAACAGGAAGTGCGTGGGTTTATAAGTGAGATTCATATAGAGCTTAGCATCTGAAGGAGTCTAGCATCTCTGACCCTGGTGATCTGGAAAGTAGGAATGGTCGAGCAGAATAATAATAAAAAAAAGCTATAAATGAAACACATGGACGAGAAATATCGCCAGCAGTAAAGGTTATAACATGTCCTGCGATACACGTTATGTAAGCTTGTCCACAGGTTGACCTGAATATAATGCAGCTCATCAGTGTTACATCTACTTTTTGTTACACGGTTAAAGTAGATGGCTAAGCTGAAAATTGAAGCAAATTCCAGCACGGCCCTTACGTTTTACTGTGGGTTCAGGGAAGTGTGTTTGTGTGTGTGTGTGTGTGTGTGTGTGTGTGGCACTAAAGCCGGAATTGAGTTTTCTTTCATTACACTTAGCTGATAACAGGCTTGCCCGGGTTACTATAGCAACTATAGATCCCTCGGGCTGTACCACGCTGAAGAATCAGGAGAGCAGTGAATAGATATCACACATACACATATACACACACTCACACACAGCCTTAGATAGATAAGACACACACACACACACACACACACACACACAGACAAACACAGAGCCATGGATAGATAACTAGCACACGCTTACACACACACACGCACAGAGTTGTGGATAGAGAGCTACAGCGCTCTACAGAGTTTCACTCAGCAACTTACACTCATGTCAAGTACATTTTCATCATCACCCTTGGGTCCTTCTAGATCAGGGGTTCTCACACCTTTTGCATCCCTTATGATCGCAGAATTCAAACCAAGCACAGCATTAGTACCAAATATGTACCATCATATCTTTTTATTCCTGAACTAAGAATAACGTAGTGTAAGAAACATGCTCTTAATTATAATGAGTCTTTATTGAGCACATGTACATCTGCACAGTGAAATTCTTTTCTTCGCATAACCCGGCATGTCGGGAAGTTGGGGTCAGCCATGATACAGCACCCCTGGAGCAGAGGGTTAAGTGCCTTGCTCAAGGGCCCAACAGTGGCAGCTTGGCAGCGCTGGGGCTTGAACCCCCCGACTTTCCGATCAGTAACCCAGAGCCTTAAGCGCTAAGCCACCATAGACTTAACACACCACCTGTTTATCAAAGAGAAACGTTGACAGGGCGAAGTTTACTCTAAGGAGATCAGTATGTTTTCTGCAAGGGGAGAGTCTACAGTATGGACAGAGGACTTAACTTCTCTGGAGAGAAAAATATAGGAACCTCTTTTTGTGGACAATCAATGGCATTAAATAGAGCTATAAATGGACAAAAAGTATGTCATTCTTTAATCAATAAAAAATGTCATCGCTGGCAAACTGATGGGGTATACAAAGAATCAAACACTTACCAGTCACTGATTATTTTCCTATAACAGCACATCCTGTTATTCCTTACAACTGAGCAAAAGTTTGTACTAGTTTTATTAAACAACAGTTCTCGGTAGCAAACTGTTGTGTACATATTAGTCTATGATACACTGCTTATTCTGACATGTAATGACACATTTTTCAATAATATAACTTCTGACTTAAATTAGCACAAGCAAGAGTGCTGTTATACTGAATGTCGGCATGGCTGTGATTACCTACGACTGAATCCCAGCCGTGTTGATATTCAGTGTAACAGTATTCTTGCTTGTGCTAATTTTTGCTTAAATAGATCATATAGACATGTATATTGTATATCATCTTGTATAGTGTATACAGTGATGTATATATTTTTTGCCTATTGTACAAAGTGTTGTATATTGTCTTGTATATTTTGTATTGTCTTGGTATATTGTACACATGATAACGTAGGAAACTGTTTCTCATCTCATGCACTGGTCTCTTATGGTGTTCCTCAGGGTTCCATTTTGGGACCTCTTTTGTTTGCACTATATGTGCTTCCCCTTGGTCACATCATTCAGAAACACAACTTATCGTATCATAAATTCAAATGGCAGCTGTTCTCTGTCAAATCTGTTTGAATATCTTTATGACATTAAATGCAGCTAAATAGTGATCAAACTGAAATAATCATTTTTGGCCCACCAGTTTCAACTACTGCAGTTAGGATTTCTGTAATGTGCACGATTGTGTCAAAAACCTTGTTAGCATTCTAGATCCCATGTTGTGGTTTTGATAAGCAGATCAGTGCTGTTGCCAAAAGAAGCTTTTTTTCAGCTGAGATCTATTACTAAAAATCAACAAAATGCTCCCTAAGAAGGACTTGGAAATGGTTATTTATGCTTTTATAACATCAAGGTTAGACTACTGTAATTCTCTCGATTTTGGATTGTCTAAAACCGCTCTGGATCACTTGCAAAAGGTACAAAATGCAGTGGCTAGATTATTGACTGGCACCAGAAAAGGTGAGCATATTACTCCTGTCCTCGACCTCTTTACACGGGTTGCCAGTCAATTTCCACATTGAATTTAAAATTCTGCTATTCATTTTTTAAAGCTTTACGTGGACTTGCTCCGCAGTACATATATGATCTCCTTACCCTTTATACTGCCGCAAGATCTCTTCGATCATCCAGTCAACTACTCCTTTCAGTCGTTCACGTTTTAAAACTAAAGGTGACCGGGCTTAATCAGCAGCTGCTCCCAGGCTCTGGAATAGTCTCTCTTTCATATTTGATCTTCACCCTCTATTGCATGGTTCAAATCTTCTCTGACGACGATTTGTTATCTTTTAATTTGGTCTGAGCGTGTAGAATTTTCATTTGTCCATCGGTATTTGATACTATTAAAAGTTTGTTTTAAATCTGTTTTATACTACTTGTACAGCACTTTGGTTTAAACTTCTGTTGTTTTTAAATGTGCTTTATAAATAAATATATGAAATACAATGATGTATATAGTCTTGAATATTGTATATTGTTTTGTATATTGTACAAAGTGTTTTATATTGTAAACAGTGTTGTATATAGTCTTGTATATTGTACACAGTGTTGTATATAGTCTTGTAAATTGTACACAGTGTTGTATATAGTCTTGTATATTGTACACAGTGTTGTATATAGTCTTGTATATTGTACACAGTGTTGTATATAGTCTTGTATATTGTACACAGTGTTGTATATAGTCTTGTATATAGTGTACAGTGTTGTATATAGTCTTGTATATAGTGTTGTATATAGTATACAGTGTTGTATATAGTCTTGTAAATTGTACACAGTGTTGTATATAGTCTTGTATATAGTATACAGTGTTGTGTATATAGTCTTGTATATTGTACAGTGTTGTATATAGTATACAGTGTTGTATATAGTCTTGTATATTGTACACAGTGTTGTATATAGTCTTGTATATTGTACAGTGTTGTATATAGTCTTGTAAATTGTACACAGTGTTGTATATAGTCTTGTATATAGTATACAGTGTTGTATATAGTCTTGTATATTGTACAGTGTTGTATATAGTCTTGTAAATTGTACACAGTGTTGTATATAGTCTTGTATATTGTACACAGTGTTGTATATAGTCTTGTATATTGTACACAGTGTTGTATATAGTCTTGTAAATTGTACACAGTGTTGTATATAGTCTTGTATATTGTACACAGTGTTGTATATAGTCTTCTATATTGTACACAGTGTTGTGCTATACAGTCTTGTATATAGTGTACAGTGTTGTATATAGTCTTGTATATTGTAAACAGTGTTGTATATAGTCTTGTATATTGTACAGTGTTGTATATAGTCTTGTATATAGTATACAGTGTTGTATATAGTCTTGTATATTGTACACAGTGTTGTATATAGTCTTGTATATTGTAAACAGTGTTGTATATAGTCTTGTATATTGTACACAGTGTTGTATATAGTCTTGTATATAGTGTACAGTGTTGTATATAGTCTTCTATATTGTACACAGTGTTGTGCTATACAGTCTTGTATATTGTAAACAGTGTTGTATATAGTCTTGTATATTGTAAACAGTGTTGTATATAGTCTTGTATATTGTACAGTGTTGTATATAGTCTTGTATATAGTATACAGTGTTGTATATAGTCTTGTATATTGTACAGTGTTGTATATAGTCTTGTATATTGTAAACAGTGTTGTATATAGTCTTGTATATTGTACAGTGTTGTATATAGTCTTGTATATTGTAAACAGTGTTGTATATAGTCTTGTATATAGTATACAGTGTTGTATATAGTCTTGTAAATTGTACACAGTGTTGTATATAGTCTTGTATATTGTAAACAGTGTTGTATATAGTCTTGTATATTGTACAGTGTTGTATATAGTCTTGTAAATTGTACACAGTGTTGTATATAGTCTTGTATATTGTACACAGTGTTGTATATAGTCTTGTATATTGCACACAGTGTTGTATATAGTCTTCTATATTGTATACATATTGTCTCCTACCGCATATTGCCTGCTGTGCACTTTATGTACACTGTATTGTACCCTGTGTATATCTTATGTACCTTATGTATCTTGTGCATGTGTTTGTTGCTGTGGTGTACATTGTTAGAATTTTTATTGAACTGTACTGTCCACACTTTCGCCCTTCTATGTTACACATGTACAGAGTAAGAATTACATGTCCTGTAATTGTACTGGTACCGGCTACACATGGCAATAAATCGCTACTATAACTTACCTACTTTTTTAATTATCTATAAGCCCATTATAGTGGAGCATAGCACTGAAAGTCTATTGTGGTTCTGCTACATTTTGTAGTCATACTGCAAGGTCTACACAACATATTGCAATATATAGATTTTTCATAAGGTATCACAAATATGACTAAGAGTTCTACACAAAGTTGAAATAAATGTGCTTTATTTAAATGGAAATGTTGCTACGTTTAGCTCAGATAGAAAAGTGTTGTATCAATAAAGACACGATGAAACAAAGATCGAAAAAGGTTCTTTTAATTTTTTTTTTTAAATTAATGATAATGTAGATAGCATCTTTCTTCATGGCAGTGTGTTTGACTTCAGAATATTGCTATAACTGTAAACAATGTAGACAAAACTGGATTGAAAAATTGACCTGGTTAGAGCATTGGGACTGACAGCATCTTCTACCAAACAGCGGACTCTTCCAGAATTCAGTGCTGACGAGATGCATGAAGGATAATGATCAGGATGTGATTAGATTAGATTAATCTAATCCCTGTCTATCATAGAGCTTGTGTGCTTAAAACAAATAATGAGCACTTATAATTTTTCATCACTTCTGCTTCCTTCATCTATCGCCATGAGAGAAAACCAAGTCCAGGAAAGAAAATTAGGAGGATTTCAGTTGGGTTTAGTCTCGGAGAAGTAAAACAAATGACACAAGGGTTAAAAGGTCAAGAACACATCAAATGTGCTGTCGCTGAGAATTCATCCTTAGGGATTGACCTTCGCCCTCCCTGTCTGCTTTCACTTGCCGCTCTTTCATTTCCGATGAAAAAATAATGAGCTTATATCCCACATGTCCATTAATATCTTGTATGAATGCAGAATGAGCATTGTGACTTCACTGTGTGTGTGTGTGTGTGTGTGTCTTTCTCGCTGTTCCGCTCTCAGGTTTTTGGCTGACCCCACCTCTCTGGTGCGCCGCATTGAGGAAGATGTTTGAGAGATGTCAGAGTGTTGCACTCGTGTGGTTCAGAAAACACACACACACACACACACATACAAACACACACACACACACCAGCCTGGAGTCATAACCATGACCCTGTTCACTGTTATTTGTTTTTGCATATTCCATCTATTTCCCCTCACCCTCCTCCTCCTCATTCATCCTTCACTCTAACCCTCTCTTTCTTCCTCCTCTCACTCATCATTTCTCTCTCCACTCAGTATGACCCAGCTTTCATTTTCTCTCTCTGTCTCTTTGTTCGGTTTCTAGCTGACGTCTGTGTCATCACTCTTACTTCCTGTGACAATTAGATTTTTTTCAACCTGCTTATATCCATAAATGGAGTAAGGAATTGAAACACGTCAGGATGTGCTGTTATAGGTAAATAATCAACAACCGGGTGCGGCCAGACGTGAACCATAGGGACATCCCAAAGTTGATTATTTTACTACACAGGCTACATTTTAATTATATAAAGAATGACACATAGTACTTTTTTGGTTTCATATTTTTTTTCTGTTTAAAATTTCATTTAATGTTTTTAGGAGGTGGGAGGAATCTTTCTGTCTGTCTGTCTGTCTGTCTGTCTATCTATCTGTGTGTATCAACTATTATTTGACTTATTTCTGTTCCAATGAGAACAAAAAATGTCAAATTTCAAATTAGAAATGTTACAAATGTGACAAAAATTGTAAAAACAAACAAACAAAGAAAAAACCCCAAAACAAAACAGATAAAAAAAACAATAACATTTGAGGCACTGAATTTGTCAACATCCATCCATCCATTTTCCATACTGCTTATCCTACACAAGGTCACGGCGAGCCTAGAGCCTGTCCCAGGGAACTTGGTGCACAATGCGGGGGACACCTGGACGGGGTACCAACCCATCGCAGGGCACAATCGCACCCATTCATACACTACGGACTATCTATAAATGCCAGTCAGCCTACAACGCATGTCTTTGAACTTGGGGAGGAAACTTTGCGCATACATTATATATACTTGGCATAACAGATGACCGTGATTGGCTAGAGAACCATACTGAGTAGAGGCAACACCTAGGAACACGTGGAGGAAAAAAAATAGACATATCTCCTGTCTTGTTTGAAACATCACTCGCTTGAAGCATTTTCTGTATCATATTGTATCGCTACCAATAATAGGTACCTTTATAATATAGTGTGTTTTTGTATATATTCAGCAGCACATTGTCCTTCTGTAGGAGTGTGAGTTCACCGAATTCGCTCGCACGCCCGAATTCATCCGAACCCCCTCCCCCCCGCCTCCGGCCCGCCACCCAAAATAGGCTAACAGGCCTAAAAATATGCCTTCATCACTCTCATTTTTGCCTGACCCACCCCAAACACACACACACACACACACACACACACACACACACACACACACACACACACACACGCGGATAGACACTCTAATGGAAAAAGTAGCACAGATCTTTTTTAGAGTACAGAAAAGCACACCTGCCTTTCTAAAACTGGACTTCATTCACACCTGCACTTTTATGGTGCTATTGGGTCTCACTCGCTATTTCCACTATTACACTGGGGTCACGCACACACACACACACACACACACACACACACACAGTGTGAGTAGCTACAGCTGGAAACACATATTGAAATGCAAAGAAACTGCACGATGTCGTTTATATTTATGCCGGCTCTGAAGGTGCATGTGTAGGTCAGAAAAGGTCACACGTGTGTGTACTGGTGAATGCATTTGCATGCTTATAGGTTTTCTGTACTCTTGTGTGTGACTACAAGATTAATGTTCAAAACCTTTACATAAACCTTTCAGCTCCTTATTTACCGTCTCTCGCCCTCTCCGTCTCTCTCTCTCTCTCTCTCTCTCGCACTCATTCTCTTCTCTCTCAGAGGCAGCTGGTGTGGTGGCAGGGATGTACCCTGTGGGAGTGTATGAACACACACCCTTATCCCTGCTCATGACAGCACACTTTGTGTACATGGCCTCACACAACAACCCAACATGCTCTCTCTCTCACACACACACATACACACATACACACACAGCTCCCTGATAAACTGTAAACTCTTGTTCATAACATCATCATAACGCCTCTTTGTGAAGCGGTCTAGGAAATCCCATCGGACGCTGTCAGAAAATAGCAGCTTACAGCCAACTTTAACCCGCTGAAATATACTATAGATGGAAAGGGTAAATAGTTTTAAACAATGTACTCTCACGGAACACCTGTACACCTGCTCAGAGACGGGCATTTACAGAAATGTTTGTTCTGGATATCATTTTTTATTGTTTAATGTACTGTAGTATACATAAATCCAGTGTCAATATTTCGGGAAATGCCTCTGTAATGTCCTTCATGAACATGTAAAGTTGAATGCATGAATGCAGGACATCTAGAAACTGGGATTTTTGTCGGGGGGCACAGTGGATTAGCGGTTAGCATGTATACTTCGCAGGCTTCCCATGACCGTGTGCAGGATAAGAGGTACGGAAAATGGATGGATATATACACACACACACACACACACACACATATATATATTTAAGCAAACAAGCTTTTCGGACTATATGACATGATTTTGCAAAGTGGGCGGAGCTTTCAAAGAACGCAATGGCTGTGAGTTGACAAAACCAGTGAAATTAACATGTTCATGTAGAGTTTTAATATATTTTTTTACTACAGTGTAAAAGAAGACAAGTAAAATAAGACACAAGTTGTAGTGTCTCACCTTAAATCAAAGATGGCTTCAAAAACAATTAAATGTAAAGTTTTCTTAATATCAACGTTTTCTTTGCATTTCACAATGAAATTTTTGCTTTTTTTTTTGGTATAATAGTGTGAAGTTTTATAAGGAAATCAGCTGGTATGTTAGTCCAAGTAGGGCTGGGAAATATTGCCAAATAAAATAAAAGAAACAATTTGAAATAGATTGAAATAGAATTGAAACTTTATGAAGAATTCTGGATCTTTTTGTTGTTGTTGTTGTTGTTGTTGTTCTTACATAATGCAATTGAAACATTTTCATTTCTTTCATGAAATGAAATGCCACAGCAAATGAGAAGTCAACTTCTTCTCAAATCCGAGTTCCAGAGTGACGTCAAATCAACATGCTTGTGCACAGCATCAATAGAGCAAAATAAATAAATAAATAAAATAAACAAAGCAAAACTTCTTAACTTTAAATAAGTTATACTGTATATACAAGTATCAGCTTTAGATTAATCAACAGGCAAGACATATTCGTTTGTTTAAATCTACAACCCTGACTATACAGTTCGCTATCTCAGCAAGAAAATATCCATCTCTCATCCGAGTTTGCTCGCTAGCTTGTCGCTAACAAAACACCAACATGCGGGCGTCAAATTTTCCAACTTTATCTGTCGAATGTGCTGAGGTCGAAAATTCCGACCATCGATTTACCGCATAGGATGTAATGCGGCATTATTATTTTACATAAACTCGTTCGTCTGACTTTTCAAACCTGTACCAATTCCACATCTCTCAAGTGATATTGGAACCTTTCTTTGCTGCCAACTTGTTGTTCAAAGGGCTACCTGTTCATCTTAGCGGGTTTTTTTGTTTTTGTTTTTTTTAATCTAAGCTCGCAGTGTGTGGGAGTAGCACGAGACGTGTTTTTCCTGCATATTGGTTTAAACTTCTAAACGGCATTTATGGATGTTTTAATTAAATTGAATTAAATATGCATATATAAACATGTACAGTCTTGATTAGAGCATTTCGAAAATAGCGTTTAAACATTCTTTTGAATGAAACGAATTAATCGCGAGAATCACCCAGCACTAGTTAAAAGCATCTTTAAAGGAATCCGAGAAATCAGCTGCACGTCTCCGAGACAGCTTCCATTATGTTTTTTATTTGAAAAGTGGACGTAATATAATACCTCTTTTTACATAATACAGCGGGTCACTTTCACCAAAATTTGCTCTTTTGTTCTGACACACTAATGTATGCTATGTCAAATAAATTCCATAAGAATTATATATAAATATAATACATTTTTTAAACATATTTTAACTGTTGTTCTTGTTTATTTAAGGTTGCCTAATACTTTTGCACAGAACTGTATTTGCTTATACAGCTTCTGACACTTAACTATAAACAGAGAAACAGACATGCAGAGCTAAAAACTGTAGCGGCTCTGTCTCAGCACAAATAGTAGCTTAGTTTCACTCCATATAAGCACCTGACTTAAGATCTGAAGCCTGACCCAAAGTTTAAAGACCGACTTGTATGTGAGAAGTAATTTGCATGATAATATGCTGTAGTTTAAGATTCATGAATTTGTATGGCCAGTTTATGAAACATAAACAAATGATGTCTTTTCAGGAGAGTGTGTGATCATTTAGACCTGCAGTTGGAACAATGCTAAACCGGTAGCTATAAGCTTTCCTTACTTGTTAGCAACATTAGCATGGCAGCACCGGTGCACATCGAATGAAGGAATGTCAGACACTAAACATGTCTTAGCGGACCAATGACACTTGATGTAAAAAGAACGTTGTGTACATTTTATTTTTTGGCTGGACGGTTGAACTTGAACTTGAACTTTCCCTCTGTACACTATGACACAGTTGTCAGGCTGCACGGGAATATCCCAGTTCACCTGAAGGAGGACATAAATAACTGAACAATGAGGTGTTTTGAAGCAAATTCGTGAAGCACAGCCCCAATCGGTACGACATTACTGCGAATGTTGTTTTATTCATGTAATATATACACATCGGTGACGTACCTGGATGTGTACATCGTGTATGGATCCTGGTGTGGATATTTAATATACAGAAGATTGAAAAAAATCAGGATTAAATGATGTGTGAGCCTGAAGCACGACTGTCTGGGTGAGTCAGCCGGAGAAAGCAAGAGAATGCATGTGAGAGAAAGAAAGATAGAGGGAGGGAGAGATACGTACCCCTGGCAGAGTTTTCTGTTCGTGCAGTGCATTCTGGGCTTTGATGGCTGACTCACGAGCGCAGTAGGTGAGGAACGCGCAGCCTGGAGAACAGAGAGGAGGATTAAAGTATTACTGCACATGCCCACACACTACTGCCCACACACACACACACACACAAGCACAAACAAACTCACTTGCTCTGTCACTCATACACCGACACAAATGTGTACACACACACACGCACACAGAGTTTCTTTTCATATTTTTCTATACACACACGCATCTCAGCAGTTCAACCTGTCACACTGTCAAAATGAATTTTACTCTTTGAATACTATTCAAATATTATATTATATTACATAATATAGTATTTACATATTCGAAGACAAAAATCCACATTCAAGTGTTTAAGATCATGTGTACTTTTAGTCTCCATTGTAACTGTAAGACTATTGATACATGGCTCCTAAGATTTTTAGCTAAAGGATCCGAAATTATCTTACCTGGTAAAGAGTCCTCTAATGCGAAAAAAAACTAAACTCTAGCTTTTTTAAAAACCTATATATATATATATATAGGTTTATAAAAAAGCTAGAGTTTAGTTTTTTTTAGAGTTTAGTTTTTTATATATATATATATATATATATATAAAACAGAGAGAAGCCAGCAGTCATAGGATAAGAGTTGCAGGACGAGCTGAAAGCAGCACAAACAGCTACACGGGGAACAACAAGCTGCAATTACACCGCACGCAAAACTCCTCTGCTAAAAAAGTTAAACAATCCCACAGGAAATTTACGAAGGATCTTGAAATTCTGATTCAATCAGGAGGACCCTTGTAATCTTGGGGAAAAGAAGATGATTTGCGCAGAGGAATGGGATAAAACTGGACCCCAATGCTGCGAAAACTTAGTTCTTAACATAGTCGCCTCAAAGCTGTAAATGCCAACAACGGCTTGGCGTTGCCAATGTTGCCGATTTGTGGTATCCAAATAAGATTATTTCACTATGAATTTCATTTTTCAAACATATCTCTGTTTATAGTCATGTCTATATTTGTAACAACAAGTCAAAAGACATTATGTGTGTAAATTTGAGATGGATATTTGCACTGGAAGTGTATTAAACAACAAACACAAAAGTGCTTATGCTTATTTGTCCTGACTGTAATTTTTATCAACTTAAATTTTTTGGGGTAGAAAGTTTTAGTTCAGTGAGATATTTGTAAATTACATTACATCAGTATAATTAATCCACCCAGAGTGAGAGATAAGACTCACTTTGTCAAAGCAAAGAATTTGTCTTTTGCTGTGTCCCAAATCACCTACTTATACTATGCCCTAAAAGTATTTACTCTTTTTTGCAAAGAAAAAAATACATACTTGTGAGTGTGTAGCAAACGAGTATGCGAGTACTGGGACATACATACTCATACCTCATATACAGGAAGATAACGTTGCCTAGTTACGCACACTGTCACCGTAAACAATCTCCTCGTTGCATAACAGCCTTTCTTCACTCATTATTCCTTATATCATTTATAGTATATAATTTCATTTGCCGGTCCCTTGATTCAATAGATTTATAAGGAGTCGTGGGCAATGTTAGGTCAAAAAGTGTCCACGGATCCATACTTCAAAAATCTATCCAAAATACTAGACCATCCAGGTATAATTCGGGACACTCATTTCAATAAACTACGATCTGGGGCACACTAAATCTAATCTCGGATACTATTTAGTGCGGATAGTAGGTGAATTTATCCATCCATACATCTTCTATACCGCTTATCCTTCCTTCAGGGAAGCGGGGAACCTGGAGCCTATCCCAGGGAGCATCGGGCACAAGGCGGGGTACACCCTGGACAGGGTGCCAGTCCATCGCAGGGCACAATCACACACACATTCACACACCCATTCATACACTACGGACACTTTGGACATGCTAATCAGTCTACCATGCATGTCTTTGGACTGGAGGAGGAAACTGGAGTACCCGGAGGAAACCCCCACAGCACGGGAAGAACGTGCAAACGCCACACACACAGGGCCACGGTGGGCTAGTAGGTGAATTGAGATGCAGAATTTGTCTTTGTCTTACAATCATAGATATTTCCAGCCTGATGGTGCATGAATATCACGTAACCGGAAGGACTTTTTACAGTGTTGCTCTAGTGTTTCCACTAAGATAGTGTTTGAAAGACCGTCTTCATTGTCATGACTTGTATTTTTAGCAGTTAACAGTCAGAGCTTTCAATTTCAATTTATAACACCGGCTGTTCATTCGTTCATCTTCAATAGGCGCGATATCCTGGTCAAGGTTGCTGTGGATCCACAGCCTGTGTCCATTCACTGAATATTTATGGATGGAATTCAATAAACAGTGCCATCCTTTTGGGCACTATGTAGGTTCTCACACACTGTGTAGCACTCACTTTTAAAAAGCTGAAGATGACAGATTTTCACCTTTAGGTAAATATGACCAATAAAAATAATTATAATGAGTCTTTATTACTAACATATACATTACAGCACCGTGAAATTCTTTTCTTCGTATATACCAGCATGTTAGGAAGTTGGGGTCAGAGCACAGGGTCTGCCATGATACAGCACCCCTGGAGCAGAGAGGGTCAAGGGCCTTGCTCAAGGGCCCAACAGTGGCAGCTTGGTGGTGCTGGGGCTTGAACCCCCGAGCTTCCGATCAGTAACCCAGAGCCTTAACTGCCAAGCCACCACTACCCCATAGTGGGTTATAGTGGATAAATTTTTAAAAAATCAATCTGAAACATTAAGCTTTTGCTAAAATCTTGACATTTAGCCCCCTGTGAGTTTTCTTTGCATTCCAATTCTGTCTGTATAAGTATAAAAATTATAGGCTCATTAATATTCAAATGCATTGGAGTACTTAATATTTTACGTCATTAAAATTCAAATGCATGTTTTCATCAAAGGCATAATATATTCTACACATATTCATATGGCAGCATGAGAATACATATGCACACACACACACACACACAAATCTTAAAACCAAGTGCAAGCCTTTTATTTATTAACATATAAAATGAAGCACGAAGAAGAAAGAAGACAACATCTATATCACGTTCTCTTCCCCTTCCATCCTAATTACACCCAAGTGAGTTTGAGTCAGGTTGAAAAGACTGTGATGAGATAGGAGGGGAAAGAATATCAATAAATAAAGGGTAAGAGAGTGTAGGAGTGGAATAGCAATAGTAGGTTTGATGTTTGACCGGCTCTGATCACAGTGTTGCGTGACTGCCTGGAGAAAATTGGAGAAATATGTGTGTGTGTGTGTGTGTGTGTGTGTGTGTGTGTGTGTGTGAGTCACCAGTTGAGCTTAATGCAAAGTCAATACAAAACACCTGCATATCTCTCTGTCAGAGCCGGTATGTAGTGTCTGAGCTAATGGTTGTAATGCGAATGCAACTATATTTATGTGTATTCAGATTTAATCCCAAAGTGGGTGTGGCCTAAACCAGAAGGGTCTTTCTTTCTTTCTTTTTGAATTAAACATGAACCCTGTCACTATGCCCCTGCACGAAGACTGGAAAACACTGGGGGTAAAAAAAAAAAAAACAGAGGTAGAAATGGAAGCACTGCCAGCATGGTGTGTGAATTCTGGATCTGACAGTTCCTCACCCACAACTACATCACATGAATTCCTAACTCATCTCAGATAGACATATGCAGGACTGATTTTATAGTGTATATTTGTTTGTACCTGAAATTTAGTTGGATCTACTTCCTAAAATATAAACAAGCACGTAGCCTGTTTTTTTTTTTTGTTTTTTTTTAAATATAATTTAGACCATCACGACCCTGACCAGGCAGTTACTAAGGATGAATGAATGCACAATGTAAATGCATTGAGTAACACTGCATATTCATGTTAATGAACATGAACTTTGTTCAAGCTTCACATCTGACCGCTTGAAAATAAAAACCTCATGCTTGGACGACGTTTTTGTTGATGTACACCTCTAATCACAGATGCCCTGTGAACCTTTCTAAAAAGTAATAAATAAATAAATAAATAAATAAATAAATAAAAGAATGCAATTTTTATTCATATATGTATTTGTTTATCTGTTGTGAATTATGTTTTTGTATTTGGTTACGTCCTCAGTCTGAGCCAAGGCCAAAGATCACATGTTCCTTCATCCTAAATCAATTTGTCCTTTCAGTCCTAGTGTTAAAAACAGCCTGGTAGATATAGCACTTAAAAATTCACTTCTCTCAGGGGGATCGCGAGGGCCCCCTCTGATCCTGTGTCACGACTCCAGCGAGGTCACACCGACCCTGGATGTGATACAGGTCGAGCAGCGGGTGTGAAAAAGGGCCTCCCGGGTGGATGGATAAATTGATCAGAGCCGTCAATCAGACCTGCTTTATATAACTGTATCCTCTGGAGGTTTGGACCAGAGAGAGGGTCCTGGTGTGCACGGGTCAAGACTTTAACGACCTCTTTTCAACACCTCGGCTCCCACCCGCTCCAAACGTCACCCCCCACGGACCGTCCATCAATGATTTCCAATGGCCGTGGTGTGATTCAGTCAATCCTGATGTTTTTATCCCCCTTACTTTCATTCTGCCATGAAGTGTTTGTGAAAGTGGCTGTCGGAATGATCAGTGATACAGTAGCAGTGTCAATGTGGAGCTGCATTATCGCACGAGCTTAGCCAGATGATCTCTTGATGCGGTAAACACATGCATGTGAAAATTAGCTTACAATGCACTTAGGTTTATGTGTTGAAAAATGATAACGCCTTCGAAAAATGTACAAGCTGATTTACTACCAGATTATACAGTACAGAGGATTCCAAATGAGGAAAAAAATACTCGGGACGTTACAGGATGAAATACAGGTCAGTGACAACACAAATGGATTTATTTAACACCCACAGTGTGATTTACTAAGCCTGAAAAGTCACTTTAGGAACAATTGCGTGCACAAATTACATTTATATGCCTAATTGACTAGTTTAATAACTTAAATCAACATAAATCAAATTGCCTTTTTGTAATGAAACATTTCTTTAAAAATACTGCTAAAATGAAATAAAGTGTGTATCACCGTCAAATGTACAGTTTACACAACGTAACTGGTTTGGGTCACGTGGATGCAGAGTTCAGGCATATTAAGGTCTAATGTCTCCAGTAAATAATGCTGCATATGTGTGTCTTATATTTGAATACTTTGATTATAAGCGTAAAATAAATCAGTGAAGAGGGTGTATGGAAACTGTTCTTAAAAAAGCCTTTGAACTCCTGCTATGAATCACTGGTTAGTCTAAAAAAAAAAACCTCCAGAAACTCCCGAACGTCTGAAAGATGCATCTCTATATGAAAATCGCTAAAATCAATAAAGAAAGCATGTGATAAATGAGTGATGGAGAAAGTGTTTTCAACTCATTCATGACTGGCTCACAAATGCTTATGAATCTGCGCTCGACACAGCACGTCAAATTATTAGGCGATATAAATTCTACCACAGCGCTATTGAATTCTCAAATCTGATTGCCCAGAAGGAGTTTTTAATCTTCTATAACAGGAGCTCGGACAGTTATTCCTGCTACTGTAGTTACAACTTATACAGGGACTCCAGATAAATATCTCCTAAATAAATGAAATTGACTTGCATGGTGGAGAGTTGTGTGGGTAATAACTGACTGATTGATTTATTAATTTTTTTAAAGCATATTATTTCATGAAGAAAAACCATTTCATTGTTAATATGGTGAAGCCTTATGTAAAAAAAAAAACTTTATGTATGTTTTTGAAAGGTGTCAGCGCTTTTTACCAGTCCAGATATAAAGCTCTAACTATGTTTTTCTGATAAGATATAATGTAAGTGATATCAGGACCTCACTTCACAACATTAGCCATAACTACCAACATATAGAAAGTATCATGTCATGCTTTAAAATCCCCGTGAAGTGCCTTGAAACACGCAGCGTTATTTGATGTGTGTGACATCATTCCTACTGAAACAGGAAGTCAGGGCAGGCTCCTGTTGAGTGGCTCCTCCCCCTTTTTAAATAACCAATAACGTTTCGCTTACCTCACAGCCCAGGCTAAGTCGTACTTGACAGTCAGTGCCACAGATTTTTATAATGTTGTGGGTGGGACACCTCAGATTCTAGAGAACATTCGATTGGACAGAAAATCTGATGAGTGTAGAATGATGCTATCAAAATTATCCATGTGTATTGGTGGTAGAGAGAGACTGTACATTTTGAGTGGATATATCTTCTAAATGCGAATTTTGCCATTGTTTTGGAGCACACCAGCTTATATATAACCCTAAGGCTAATATATTCATACTAAAAGCCACAAAACTTCCATTTTGATTTCACGGGGACTTTCATAAGTTTTTAAAAATTGTAATCTTTGGCAAATTTATTTTGTATACGAGGAATAAAACACAACGGGGGACGAGCTGTTATTGGAACAGGGTCAACTTTCAGGTAGTTACAGGAACTCTGCATCACAGCACCATGTCGTTGATTATTTTCCTATAACAGCAAGCCACACTGTGATTTTATTCCTTAAATAAGTTACATGTCGTACCATACTTGTTCGTCCTGACCAGTTAAACTGCCCACTGTTCTTCAGAAAAATCCTCCAGGTCCTGCACATTCTTAGCTTTTCCAGCATCTTCTGCATATTTGAGCCCTTTCCAACAGCGCCTATACGATGTTGAGATCCATCTTTTCACACTGAGGACGACTGAGGGACTCGTACACGACTATTACAAAAGGTGCAAACGTTCACTGATACTCAAGCAGGCAGCACGATTTTGCACGAGATTTTGCAGATTCTGCAAGGGGTATACACACTTTTGGGCACAACAGTTAATAAATAAATGAATGAATGAAATGACTTTGCTATGTAGTGTACTCTCTAATCGTTGCATAACTTAAGGATATGGTAGATTGCACTCTTGCGTGGCATGAGTGCCTTTTACTACTTTATGTTCACATTAGATTCAAACAAACACATAATACCTTAGCAACAAGATATAAAGTACTTCATCCTGTAAGAGTAAACACTATTCCTTTTGCTGCGTATCTTGTTTCAAAAGACAGACGTTCATATTCTAGTGGAAAGGTCACGGATGAAAGTCAGGTTCTGTATGTCCGGCAGGCAGCAGAGTGCTAGGAGCTATAAGTGAGGCTGAGAGAAGTGGTCATGGTGAGCGCAGGCTACAGTGGTCTGTAGTGTAGTGTCAGTCAGGGATCAAAGGCAAATTGGCACAGACACTGTTTACACTAGCCAGAAATCACACACTCTCGCTGGCTTTCACTCCTGCACACCCCTTCTCTCTTTCTCTCATTCTCTCTCTCCCCTCAATACTTCTAGCTTTATTTACTGAGGTTGGCCGCTCAGTTCTAGAGCTCACTCACACAATGAAGGGGAAAGAGTAACTCATTTCATTTCTCCACCGAATTGATCGCCCATCAGTCTATAGTCGTTACGATCGTAACTCTTCACCCTACCATATTTCACCAAATGAAAAACCTGTTCAAGAAAAAAAAAAAAAAGCCAAATAATTGGTGGGGATTTTTTGTTGTTGTGTGTCAACCACTAAAGAAGATGATCGAAATAAATACTGAAAAACAAATCGTAATAAAAAAACGGCAAATATATCCAAAAGTAGTGTACATGATTCTGTCCTGTCCTGTTTGGACATTATATTTAGTAAAGTACTATGAATTCGTGGATGCGCTTGTGTTTGCGTGGTGTTACAGATACTGGAAGCTGTTCCACTTCGACAGCCAAATGTCTTTTTAAAAATTATTATTATTATTTATTATTCATTTAACCACAATTTACCCTGGTGGTCTAACGGTGAAGGTCCCGCGGTCTTACCTCGATTCCCGGACACGGAACCCCACCCACTGGGGGTTGTACTCAGTGCCGGGCCCAAGCCCCGTTAAAATGGGATGGTTGTGTCGGGAAGGGCATCCTACGTAAAACCTGTGCCAAATCAACTATGCGGACCAATGATCCTCTGTGGCGACCCTGAACAAGGAGCAGCCGAAAGAAGAACAACATTTAACTCACAATTTACATAAAGTTTGGAAAGACAAATACCAAGACAAACTACTAATCTCTTGTTGGATTATTTTCCTAGTGGGTCATGTGCGTTCCATTTTTCAAGTGCAATCCAAATAAATAAATTAATTAATCAATTTTGTACCAGCTTCAATGGCTATTTCGTAGATGGCAAATACAGATATTAATCAAACATTTAATCAAATTCAGCTCATAAAAAAAAAAAAAATCGAACAATTCTGTGCAACCTGACAACTCTATAAAATTTAAAAATTATTTACTTGTGATAAAAATGGTAAAGGTTTTCCTGGGTCCATCTTACAAAACAAGTCGTTCAAAGTTTGTCCTGATAAAAGGCCGTTGTCTCTCATGACATTAAAAATAGGGCAGACCAGAAAAAATGGTTTTACAGTCAAGGGAATGTTACAATATTGACATTTTAGTGGTTCTTTGCCCTTCAATAAATACCCATGGGTCAGTCTGGTTTATTTCAAATAATTTGTTATTTCGACATTCTTCCCATTCTGCTTGGTTGATTAAGGGCTTAGGGTCAGAAAGTGGGATTTTGCACACACTGATTATGAATAATAATAATAATAATAATAATAATAATAATAATAATAATAATGAACACTTCTACAGCTGACAAATTAAGATACTGAAGAAACTGTTTAGTACAACCACTTTATCCTGGTCAGGGTTGTGCATTCCAGGAACACAGGGCATGAAGCAGGAATACACCCTCGATGGATCACAGAGCACCACACACACACACCTTAGGTGCAATTTAGCTTAGCCAAACCACCTACTGGCATGTTTCTTAGAGAAGGGAGGAAATTCCATACGGGCAGTAACTGGAGATCGACTAAAGATCGAACCCTGGAAGTTCTGAGACAGAAACGCTACCCTCTGCACCATCGTGCCATGTTTGGTACAAAATAATAATAAATAGATTTAATTTCTCACCCATGAGATGTAGTCTGAACTGTTCATTCCAAATGAATTTTTAATATTCTAAAAGAAAAAAACTATGCTTTTTAATAATATGAACTAATTACGGATAAACCGATGATTATGAATAAATCCGAACCATTTATCAGTCCCTCCAGGATTTCGCAATCGCAGAAATGAATGCGAAATAATGGAAATGCCACGATATTTGTACGAGCTTGCAATTTTTACAAAATTACCGTAGATTTTCAGCAGATTTGGGCCACGACGCATCATGTGACATCATCACGACGCGCGTTCATCCAAAGCCCTCTTCGAGTCATGTGCGTCAAACATGTTTACAGCTCAAAGATCACTGCGAAAGATCAAGTTTGTCTGGAAAAAAGTATTTTTCCGCCAACAAAAAAGCACAACAAATTTTGAAAAAAAGACGCAGAAGCCGGAAACAGTCACAAAAAAAAATTTCCACGTAATCCTGTACGGACTGATTGATCTTTTTTCAAAATGAAAGGTTTTCACAGATAGCTACAACTCAGTGTAGAACAAATATAATGCGTTGTGATATCTGCTTTAAAAATGACTGCTATATTAATAAAACTGAGCGGTCTAAAACGGTTCAAGCAGGTATTCATCCATACAATTGCTTATGAGGAACATTTCATCAGAAACAGAGAGATGAAATCATAAAGGCTGAACGCTATTCAGCTTTAAACAAGGATCGGGTTCTTGACACCTGGACCAAAAAGAAAAAAAAAAAACTACTTAGCGCACATATCAGTGGTGGCCCAGAGAAGGGCTTCCTTTCAGTCCTTCCTCCCGCCCTGTCTCATTGTACCAGCCACAAAGCTCACCCGGCTCCTGTATAATTGCCTTGTAATAAGTGGCATTATATATGCGGTAGTCTAGTGGAACCTGTAAACCTTAATTAAGTCAGTCGCATTCAGATCTGCCCAACCTCGGCCCTCGGAGCAAAGCTGTGTGTCAGGAGTGCACAGACCACCCCATGTAGAACTAATCACTCCCTCTTTCTTTCTCTTTCATCCCCCCACCCAACCCCCACCCACCCACACACAAAGAATGCCATTTAACAAAAGCACAAGGGGTTACCACGCTTATGCATTCAAACTGCACACCTGGGCCCTCTTTTTTTTTTTTTTTTTTTTTGATATTTATAGCAAACTGTTTCTACAGCTGAGGGAAAACTACACGTGCAGGTAAACACAGTGTGACAGAAGTCCTTTGTATTGCTCTCTCATGCAGTGATTTATGGAGGCAACTGTTGGAGAAGAGGCAATACTTGAACTACAATAGAAATGACCTCACGTACATGATGTTATTATGCTTAAAGTGTACCTTTCAAATAACGCAACAAGCGCTGCATAAACATGAATCCTAATGCAAAGGAGGGTCGGCGTGTCTCATTTATCATGTTCCGCTCCCGTTTGTGTGTTCACGAGGGATTACAGCTTTTAATGCAACAAAATACAACGATATCTCTCCATGAACTGTATCTCGCTCATGCTTTCTGATTAGCTTTACTTTCTAGGTCCCGGGAGTAAACAAGTGCCTTTTTGACCGTACTACATTACTTATGAACCTCATATCACCCTGCCAGTTCTTTACTCCATATTCATTCAAACGTTTGGCTGATTTCAAGTGTTTTTAAAAAGTGCAACCATGCGTGACATTATATGGTCACGTGATGATTATTGTTATTACTACAAAAACCAGCCCCTTCACCAAAACTACGCCACTGATTATTATTATAAGCAATAATAATGTTCTGTGCCATAAATTAGCCAGACTGTTGCTCAGTAATGGAGTACCACATTACTGTTATCCAGTAACTAATAGCAATAAAAAAAAAAGAGGCCACGAAGGTGCAATTAATGGTGTGCTTTGCATTCTGACAAACGGTTTATTCTAATGTATATTCTAATGTAGTGAGTGCAGCATTAAGGTCTATTCATAGTCTGGTTTAAAGTCCCAATGGGAAATTCATAAAAGATCGCTTCTCTTGGCTCGGGTCTGATCTTCCATTTGCTAGCATAATAAACATTTCACATTTATGAGGTTGCTTCATGCATATAAATTCTATTAGAAGTTTTTTTTGACATTTTTTGTACTTTTGAAAGTCTTGGTCCAGGACTTACACTTTGTAAAAAAAATATCAAATAAAATAGTAAGAAAGAAAAATGATAATACTTTACAATACCTACTTAAATATGAACTAACGAAGAGCTAAGCTTAACTACGACATGGGTCTTATGGATTCATGCGTGAATAACGACCGCTTTAAGTACATTTTAGTACATGTTTGTTAGTTAGTGTGTTAATTAACACGTAGGGGTAAACTAAATCAAACAAAAATCATATAGGAAAGAATAAGAATGAATGAATTTCAAATTGTGTATATAATTTACCATATGCAGCTACGTACACAAACATCATTGGATGGCGCTGGACTAGTTTCATCTAGTCTAGTACATCGATCCACTTTATTGGACGTAGAAAGACACGCCCGATTGACATAGACACAGTAAAGCAGTCAAAATAAACTATCCATCCATCCATCCATCCATTTTCTATACCGCTTTATCCTTCTCAGGGTCATGGAGAAACCTGGAGATTATCCCAGGGAGCATCAGGCACAAGGCGGGGTACACCCTGGACAGGGTACCAATCAAAATAAACTAAAACACCAGAAAATAATCTTATAGAACACTGGTTTTAAATGTTAATACAATAGATAATAGCTAAATGAATTAATGTTATTGTATTCATTTCACACTTGTGGGCTAAAGGAGCAGTGCCCCGGGCCCTATCCACCCAGACCATGTACTGGTACTACAGTGGGATTTGAAGAGAAATGGGTGGAGAACGAGGCAAAATGGGTTGAGATGAAATTATTGGTGTTTATTATTAGTGCGTCTTTCTACTTTCGATAAGGAGCATCGATGTAAATTATGAAAGTAACCAAGCGCCATCCGATGATGTTTGTGTACGCAGCTGCATATGGCAAATTATATAAACGTTTAATTCATATTCTTTCCTATACAGCATGTGTGATTTAGTTTACCCCTACGTGTTCATTAATACAGTAACTAACAAACATTTACTTACATGTACTTAAGGTGGTCGTTATTCACGCATGAATCCATAAGGCTTACGTCTCAGTTAAGTGACTAAGTATTAATTCCAATAATTCGGGTGCATAATTATTCATGTACTGTTATTGTGTGTTATGTTAATGTAACCGAAAAAATAAAACAGTAGAGATTCATCCTATCATTGGGAGACCGACGCTATAGTCCAACAGAGCAAAAAACCCTCAGTGTGCGTCATGCGGCGACGACGTTTTATATGACGTTTTATATGTTATTACAGACGTCTTGTGGAGGTTACTCTTGCTGTGTGATGCACATGGCAGCTAGGCAAACTCAGCAGACTACGTCCAAGCCATCGATTGGTCGTTACAAACAAGGCATGCCCAAGCCGATTTCAAAATGGATGACTCCTGTCATCTAGCAGCGCAAACTGTCATGTAATATTAATAGCGCCACCTGCAGTACTGCCGCACTCCGTACTCCGCGGTCATCATGTTGCCCTTGCAGATGTCATCTCCATATTGGGTATGCTGATATGCTGAGTCCTTAACAAGACATGCTTCTTGTGTAGATATACTAGCCAATCACAGGCAATTGCATGGATGTGTATACAAATAATGGGAGTGAACACTGTCCTATAAGACTGAGTGAGTGGCAAAAAAAGCAGATATTTGGCTTCGTGTGTGTGTAAGCAAGCATGTGTTATTCCTGATTGTCATGCATTGGTAACTGTTATACAATAGAAAGAGACCTAGATAATGGAGTGGAAATTTCCAACAACTAAATTGGAAGAAAATTGGGTTACAAATTTGAAGGCCCCAAATTTACATGCAAATGAATCCATTTGAGTTTGTCAGAGTAGAAAAGCCTTTTCTTCTCCAGAAACCTATTCATTTATAGTCATATATAAAGCCCTATCAGGTTGTTTGAAATAGTTCCACTAGTGTTACTGAAGCAGTTATTTAACACGATCAGTGGTCTTCAATTAAAATGAAAATCCTTATTTGGATATTTAGGCAACTGGCTATTTTCCTTTATTAGAGGCCACATGTAAGAAGCGAAACCATCAACACATAAAGAATACGGTTGTTTCCAGCTCTGAGGTTTGTTGAATGTGCAGACTTACACTGAAGATGAAGCCTGACAGATTCCATTTTCAAATTACTGCAAACAGCAGGCTGGTTTCAGCACAGCATCAACGGCGACTTTCGAAACCAACAACACGCATAAGATTTATCACTGATGCTGTGTATCTATGCTTCGAAGATGATACGATGCTTCTAAGATGATATGATTTTGATACATAATAATCAATCTGATGTATGAAAGATAAATCTGCAACAGCCAACCAATTCAATTCAATGTGATGCGACGCAATATGATGCAATAGGATGTAATTCGGTATTATGCAAACAGTTTGATGTTCATTTTACTTTGTTTTTGACACCGCTTGCAAGAAAACATCCAGTAGCCATAAATCAATACATTACATTGCAAAGAGCACATCACATTTTGATGACTATAATATTTTACTTGGAACACGCTTTGTTATAATGAGTTTCCTAGAAACACAGACTGATTTTAAAAAAAAAAACACACATCTCCGTTTATAGGCTTGGTGAAAATTATCTTTTAACAAAGGGAAAAAAGATCTAGTTGTGTGAAATGGGAGGCCACGCCTCCTTCTTTAGTACTGGCAGGCACATAGGCCATGCTTCATTTACTGTAATTGACCACCCTAGAGGCCATACCTCCTTCAATGGGACTGACCATCCAAGAAGCCACGCCTCCTTCACTTTGACTTATACTGTAACCACCGTAAGGCTATGCCTCATTTGCTAAAACTGACAGCCATAGAACTGAGCACACCTTCTCCACAGGGCCTGACAGGTACAGAGGCCACACTGCTACTGGGGTTGACAAACACAGAGGACATGCCTTCTTTCTTTAGGACCTAAAAGCACAAAGACCAAATGCCATGCCTTCTTCAATGGGAATGCACCGGAGACATTTTTCCTCCACATAAACTGACAGGCAAACAGGACATGTCTCCCTTGCTGGGACTGATAGGTACGGAGGCCACACCTACTTCATTAGGTCTGACTATCAGACAAGCCATGCCTTCTCTACTGGAATTGACAGGCTCAAAAGTCATGCTTTCACTGGGGCTGATAGACATAGACTTCTGTCTTTAGGGCCTATAGGGATAAAGGTCCACTGAGACTGACAGGCACAAAGGGACTGACAGACATGGACAACACTCCCCCTTCACTGGGACTGACAGGCACAGAGGACATCTCTCTTTCAAAGGGACTGACAGACATGGACAACACTCCCCCTTCACTGAGACTGACAGGACACAGGGGACAAATCTCTTCAAAAGGGACTGACAGACATGGACAACACTCCCCCTTCACTAGGACTGACAGGCACAGAGGACATATCTCTTTCAAAGGGACTGACAGACATGGACAACACTCCCCCTTCACTTTGACTGACAGGCACAGAGGACATCTCTCTTTCAAAGGGACTGATAGACATGGACGACATTCCCCCTTCACTAGGACTGACAGGCACAGAGGACAGATCTCTTTCAAAGGGACTGACAGACATGGACAACACTCCCCCTTTCACTGGGACTGACAGGCACAGGGGACATATCTCTTTCAAAGGAACTGACAGACCTAAACGACACTCCCCCTTTCACTGGGACAGACGGGCACAGGGGACGTGTCTCCTCCACTGAGACTGACGGACATGGACAACACTCCCCCTTCACTGGGACTGACAGGCACAGAGGACAGATCTCCTTCAAAGGGACTGACAGACATGGACAACACTCCCCCTTTCACTGGGACTGACAGGCACAGGGGACATATCTCTTTCAAAGGGACTGACAGATATAAACGACACTCCCCCTTTCACTGGGACAGACGGGCACAGGGGACATGTCTCTTCCACTGAGACTGACGGACATGGACGACACTCCCCCTTCACTGGGACTGACAGGCACAGAGGACAGATCTCTTTCAAAGGGACTGACAGACATCGACAACATTTCCCCTTCACTGGGACTGACAGGAACAGAGGTCATCTCTCTTTCAAAGGGACTGACAGACATGGACGACACTCCCCCTTCACTAGGACTGACAGGCACAGAGGACAGATCTCTTTCAAAGGGACTGACTGACATGGACGACACTCCCACTTTCACTGGGATTGACAGGACACAGGGTACATATCTCTTTCAAAGGGACTGACAGATATAAACGACACTCCCCCTTTCACTGGGACTGACAGGCACGGGGGACATGTTTCCTCCACTGAGACTGACAGGCATAGATGACACGCTTTCTTTTGTTAGGACTTACAGGTAGAGATGTCATTTCTTCTCCACTGGGACTGACAGGCTCAGAAGCCACACCTTCTTTAAAGTGCCCGACAGGCACACAGGACATGCCCTTTACTGGGACTGTTAAGCACAAAGGACATTTACTGAAATTGACAGACACAGAAAAAACCACACAAACAAAAACCACACCTCCTTCTTTGGGCCTTGCAGGCACAGAGATTACACCTTCGCTCGGTCTGGCAGACATGAAAGCCCTTCCTTCTTTCTTTAGGATGCTTGACTCGGAATGACAGGGTCAGGAGGCATTACTTCTCCACTAGACTGAATGGTACTGACATACACAGAGGCTACACCTCCTTCTGAGGGACTGACAAATGCAGAAGTCACTCCTCCTTCACTGGAACTGACAGGAACATTGGTTATGCCTCCTTCAGTTGGACTGTAATCTCTACTGTGTGATCCCTCAGAAATGAACGCTTGCTCCTGTTTCTGCAGTTCCACTCCACACCAGAACACACTGTAGTGGCCTCCCATCATCTAATGCATGTGAATGAAATGAAAATCTAATGCATAATAAATTTTAGCCTGGGCCAGTGTATTCTTGCATCTGAACACTTGTGTGAATAGGCGCGAGCTCTTGTCACGTCTCGCTGATGCATTTCATCTTTCTCGAGAGCATCCTGTTGCTTATTGCAATATTTAGAAGCAGCTCTTCGAATCCGTGAGCACACAATTACTTCCGGATGATGGACGCTCACGTCCTCGACCAGTACCCGAACGGTGAACACTGCTAATGCAAAACTGAATGATGGATTGAGGAGAGATGCTTTCGGATATGAAGATAGTGTGTTAGAAATGACCTCCTACCCAAGTCAAATGCTTATAAATGTATAGAAAGTGCTGGGGAGAGTGAGCGAGAGAGAGAGAGAGAGAGAGAGTGAGAGCGAGCGAATGAGTGTAATCCAGACCAAGAGCAAATGATGACTTATGGTTAAATCATAGCGAAAAGCAAATCGGGCATGGAGAAACAGGGAATAACTGCTGTGCCGCTTTAGGAGCCGGTTTACAGCAAACAGCAGGAATGTGCCACTTATTCCGCACCTATTCATCATTCTCCGTTTCCCTTCATGCACAAAACGAATACTCTTTACTCCCGGCAACAGCGGTGTGTGAAACGATATACAAATATTCGGATACGGATTGTTCACAGCCACATTAATCACTTTTAGTAGGAATCCAATACTGAATATTGGCATTGGACTGATATTGGCTTGAATAATTATCAGATCAGATTTGAGTTAGATTCTGAACGGGTACACAGACACAAGTTCAGAACGCTATTTGCCACATTAAAACAGTCGTTTGAGAAAAAAAAAAAACATTTACAGCATTTATATTCACCCCACGTATGGTGGCTTAGTGGTTAGCATGTTCGCCTCACACCTCCAGGGGCGGGGGTTCGATTCCCACCGTGGCCCTGTGTGTGCGGAGTTTGCATGTTCTCCGGGTACTCCGGTTTCCTCCCCCAGTCCAAAGACATGCATGATTGGCGTGTCCAAAGTGTCCGTAGTGTGTGAATGCATGTGTGAGTGTGCCCTGCGATGGATTGGCACCCTGTCCAGGGTGTACCCTGCCTTGTGCCCCATGCTCCCTGGGATAGGCTCCAGGTCTCCCTGTGACCCTGAAGGAAGGATAAGTGGTAT